>NW_006800698.1:77652-103542 GCF_000485575.1 Poecilia formosa | reverse complement strand
TTTTTTTTTGTTTGTTTTTTTACATTTTCCAGTCCCATTTGTTGTCTTTCTTTACATTAAGTAGCATTGTGATTGTGTCTTTCCAGTAGGCCATTGCTCCATTGGCTGTATCCTGCAGTGGTTTTAATGTCTTTAATGTTTAGCACCGCGGTGTCTAATAGCTTGAATGCTAACACTGCATCCGGTAGTTCCATTTTGAACTTACGTAACTTGTTGTACCGTCGTTCAAATTCGATAATGTAATCCATCATGGACGTGTCGCCACGTCTGTCGATCCGATCAAATTCCGTGTAAGCTTCGTACTGTCGATCCTTTTCTTCTTTTGAAAACACTGAATCCAGCTTGTTTAAAAGAACGCTCATTCCTGTATCGTCGTTGAGATGTTCCGCAGCGATTTCCAGCGCGCTTTCTCTCGCTCTTCCTGATAGAGACAGGGTAACCGCTAGGGCCTGCTTTTTTTTGTCCAAGTCGGTAACAAGTCTCCAGATTTCAATTTCATTTTTCCAACTTTCGTAAGACGTCTTCTCGTCGAACTGTGGGGGAACTTTGTAATTTCCAGCAGCGGCCATCCTCTGGTACCAGTGTTGACTCGGTAATCACACTGCTGAGTTAGCATCCATACTTTAATGATCGCCATTAACAGTTAACATGCGCTCCCGCGCTCCTCACACAACAGAATGAAAAAACTACAGCTCTAGCCCCGCCTCCCACTACCTTACATCTCACACATGTGCAGTATGCTACTTACAACTTAACAGTGGGGACAGTAGGAAAGAAAGAACTGCCTTTTAACAAAAGAAGCCTCCAGCAGAATCCAGCTCGCGGTCAGTCAGGGAGGAGCTATAAGGCAAGTTAAAGTTGAGCAGTGACAAACATTACTCACAAATGAAAAGCAACTCCCCTTTAACTCCAGTCCTCCCATCCCAGCCAGTTCCCCTTAAGGTGTCAAAGAAACTAATCAACCAAATACTAGATTACACACTCTGAAGGTGTCAAGGAGCTTTATGTTAAAGTTCATGACTATTAGAAAAACACTGAACATGTATAACTTGTCTGAAATCATTCTCAGGAAAGAGGCATTGGTTCATCTGATAAAGAATCAACGGTCTATAGACCGTTCTTTATCACCACAGCTCTAACTATAGTTAGAGCTGTGGTGGGAAATTAAAATTAACTGCAATAATATTGGAAACTAGAATGGCTCAGACTTCCTTCTGATGATTTTTGTTTTTGTACAGAGTCATCGAAGACACCAGGTGGGAACATGAGCGCTATGGGCCTGGACACTCTAGAGGAGGAGGAGGAGAAAGCCAGGTTCTTTGCACAGATAGAGGCAGGAACTTCATCAGCTATAGATTATTCCAAGCTGAACAGAGAGTTGGATTCAAGCCGTTCTACCTTTGCCACTGAGCTCAGGTATGGAAGCAGCTAAGGGCATTAATTACACTGAAAAAATCTTGTAAACATTCTCCAGACAGAATGCATTGTAAATTTAAAAGATTTCCCTGTGTGGAAGGTATGTTCTGCTGTTTTGCTGTGCAAGGAACATAGGGGGAACATACCTCCTCACAGGGGATTTGACAGAAATCAAATGACAGACCTGTCATTTGACTGTTCTAACAATACTTTTCAGCACCATTTTTTGACCTTTGAGCATGATGACACAGCCATTTGTGTGACAATGGTTCCTTGGTAAAGCTCTGAGTGAGTTGATGAAATCAATGAAATAGTTTCCTTGTAGGAAAGAGGATGGGCCAGCAGTGGAGCCTTCTGCTGCAGCAGAAGCTGTGGGAGAGTCTTCAGGTAGGAGGGCAGTTCTGAGTAACAACCCTGTTAGAGTCTCTCTGGGTTTTCTCATCTCTCTTTTCTCTCAGCCTATTCTGGCAACCCACAAAACAGTGAAGAGTTTGAAGATGAGGGTGGCATAAAAGAGTCGCAAACGAAGGTTTGAAAATTCACTGTCTACCTATTTTATCTTCTTGCTTATATTATATCTATATCTTATATTAACATTTATGTGTCTTCATCTAAGATGCATTATGCATGGCTGCAGCTATAAATCCCCTTTTAGATTTTTTATTATGAAATGTTTATGAGATCACTTTTTCTACTCTGTTTTTAAAATGTTAAAAACAGAGTTTCCCTACTAGATCAAAATGATCCGCACATGTAAAATGGAGAATAGCAGCTAAGCTAAAGCATACCACACACAGTTTTCATCATTGTTAGTGTATGATGATGCTGGATAATTTGGAACATGTCTATATGTTCTAGGGATGGTCTTATCTGGATGCTTTCTTTCCAATTATCTAGCAGTCATTTTTTGATAAACAGGTACAGTCCACTGGAGTACTACCGAGTAGTACTCCAGTGCTACTCGGTAGCACTGGAGTACTTGCTTCTGAGTCCAAGATTTGATCACCACTACACTTTCTGACGCACCAGTTTGACTGTGACATTTGTCTTGTCTCAACCAGTTGGACATCTCAAACAAACTGTCCTTACATCGAAAATCTGAGGGAAAAAAAGGGATTTGATGTAAAATGTTGAGAATTTGGTTCAGTAGTTGTTTTAGTTTGGTTGTGGTTAATCATGTGAGAGCAAAATCCAAGAGAAAAATGTCCTCTTTTTCTTTGCTTTGATCATCGTAGTATTTTTGTACTAATATTTCAGATCAGTGGTGAAATATCACCTCAGCAGTGTGTCATTTCAGAGACACACTGCTTAGGTGTATCTGTCAAATGACAGACAGAGAGCTGCAGCAGCCAATACAGTGTTGCTTTCACCTTCATCTTGTATCTTGTGTATCATGCAAACATTTCAACAAATTAAAATGTACTGTCTAAAATAGTTGCGCAAGTTATGCACATGAATACATGAGCTGTAATTGAGCCAGGTGATGGAGACCAAAACATTTCACAGTTTTTTTCTCTTTTTCCATAATTATCCACTATAATTTTTCATATTATCAACTATATAGTATGTGTAGTAGCTCAATAGTATCTGTATGAACAGAAACTGAAAGAAGAATAATTAGTTTCCACTACTTGTTGCAATCTCTTCAAATACTTACCTAACATACTGCCTGGTACACTATGTGTATCATCTGCCTTATTGATTAAAAAAAGTCTACCTTGATCATTGCTATTTTTTTTGCTAGGTTAGATATTGTTATTGTTTTATTGACCAGCAATTGGCTAGAATTGTTAAAATTCTGTCATGAAAATGAATCTGCATGACTTGCTGGAATAATCACAGTATGCTAATAAGTCCTTAGTTTAGTACTTCTGCATTTCTTTTCATTTGTTTGGGTTAATCATCATTTCTTTCTCTTTCACAGAACTCTAAATTGTCCCCAGCTCTTGCGAGAGGTAGGGGAATGAATATTTCACTGCTTAGGTGTGACTGTCAAATGTTCAACAGCTGGCCCATTTCCAGGACCTTTTTACCAGTTATATCTGACACATATTGACATGTCAGATAATACTAGGGCAGAATGCTTCCAAGTATGGTCAATCTTTGGAGCCAGAGTGAGTAGCTCAATGCAGCAAAACGTTGAGTTGAGTCAAACTGGTCCCAACCTGGTACTGAAGCTTTTCTGTGTCAAAAACCACCTAACACATAATGCAGCAAAACGTTGCATTATGTTGCAGAAATATTGGTTATTTCACCAACATTTCTCTCAGTTTTTCTCTATAACTCTCTGGATTACCCTGGTAATCCAGAGTGGAAAGGATGCCACTGAGACAATAGATAGAGGTAGTGTAACATAGGCATGTCATCTAAAAAAAGTTATTTTAATTAAGTATATTAATAATAGCAATGTAGAAATTTCTAAAACATCTGAATATTGAGCCACAGTCTGACTGACAAGAGAAATGGTGTCCAGCCCTGGTTTCCTCTCTTGACTGCAATGTTGACTAGCAAACGGCTGACTAGCCACGCTCACTGTAGCCACAGCCAGCAGGTCTGATGGGATCCTGAGGAGTCAGCATCCCATCATACCAGAGCAGCTGAGTGCCTGACAGTCCTCAACTCAACTTAATTGTACACTTTCATAAACAGTTTTCTTAAATGGGCAATATTATTTATTTTCCAGACATGTAGTACCATTTTGTAGCATAAACAAGTAACTGTTACCTTCAGTTGTTATGAAAATGCTGCATATATCAAACATGATTTAAAATAAATTTGACGCCCTGAAATTGAGCATCTGTCTCTTTAAGAAGTCCCTGCTCATTCTGACACTGCATTCAGCACATCATCGCAGTAATGCATCTCATTATACTGTTAACAGCCGTTCCTTTAGAGGAGTGCACTGTAGTAGTTCCAATGATTAACATCAACATGAAGTCAACTCTTAAAATGGAGGAAATGCTTTTTCAAATTTTCTCAGTTAAGAGAATGTCCTGTAACTATATTTTTGTGCTTTGTGCACAAAAATATAGTTAAGGAGAATAGTAAAATAGTAATAGTAATATAGTATGGAGAATATGGGGGAAACATTCTAATTTCATTCTGATTTGTTATCAGACACTTTATGTTATGATTATGATTGGTATATCAGGAATGCTGTGTAGTCTATCTAAATGTGCTTTCTGTGCAGGCCAGTTATATGCACAGAGTGGAGGGTCAGACGTGGAGGCACTTCAGGAAGCATACAGACAGATTCACTCTGTGGAGGGCTGCGATGGTCACCGCTGTCTCCCTCTAGAGGATGAAGGGAGGACCGACAGGCCAGTCTCTCCGTCTCTTCCTCAGCATGCTCAGCAGACTCTACAGCCTTTTTCTACCAGCGACTCAGGTCAGACACCACTTCTCACATAAACTTTCAGCTGATTTTTTTTCTTTTTTGTCACACACAGTTTAAGCCAATATATTTCACATCTGTAGTTCAGTATGTGGGACTGTCATCTTTATACCAAAAGGATTCTCTTTAGATCCCATGTTAAAGTATTCTAGTACTTTTTGCCTCAGTCAGGGTTCTTAACAGATGTCCTCTTGACAATTATAATTAACTTCTTGCCCATTTAAATTTTTTTGAATGTACATTTAGTTCTTGGTTAGATGTTTCCCATAATACATCATTATGCATGTGATTCTATAAGCTATTAAATGACCATTTTGGGTGCAAGGCTTTTTGAAGATGTCTGGAAGACAGACACACAATTTCACAATTTCCACTGGAGGACAGTGGAAATTGAAAGAAGAGTAAAATTGTTCTTTCCACACAAACATATAAATTCTTATATGCGTGTGTGGACATTGTTCCACATTCCCCCAAATGGTGTCTGAGTCAACTTTCTGGAATTTGTCCCACTTTGGGGTTGCAAGTTTACAATTAAAATTAAGTTGTCTAATCTGAAATTTTCATTTCATACTTTCTGCAGTAAAATAAAAATGCACATTCTTATTTTTGATTAGCATTTTCCACAGCAGTCGTCAGAATTGGATTCTCTTGATTAAGGAGATGGTTAGAAATTGCCAGGCTGTGATGTCTCTGTTTGGATGCTTCAGATTTGCCCACAGCAGAGGAGCTGATGAGGCCTATACGAGCAGAAGACCACATCAGAGGCTTTACTCTGCCTGTCAGGTTAGATCCATGGACTTCTACATCCAAACATTAAACAGTTACCACACAATACGAACTAGAGCCATAATATAAAGCATAATGTAGTCCCATTATTATTGATGTCGACAAAGAAAGAACAGTCAGCGTCACAAGCAATACTGCTTGATTATTGAACTGCATAAACCATCATAGGTGTAGCTATGTAAATACACAAGTATTAAACAATCTTAAAGGAGTTTGTAATCTCCCTTTCAAACATTAAAGGAGATTTAATACACATGCATCAGGTTATATGCTTTAATTTCATGAAACGATCAATTAATAGTTATAGAAGTGGCAGCAGGCTGCACAGTGGCGCAGTTGGTAGAGCTGTTGCCTTACAGCAAGAACGTTCTGGGTTTGATTCCCGGCCTGGGGTCTTTCTACATGGAGTTTGCGTGTTCTCCCTGTGCATGGTGGATTCTCTCCAGTTACTCCGGCTTCCTCCCACAGTCCAAAAACATGACTGTCAAGTAGGTCTGTCACGATAACAAATTTTGCTGAGTGATTGTCTAAAAAAATATTACGATAAACGATAATATTGTTTCAAGACCAGTCGACACTGATTTAATGGAAATGACTAATAATACATGTGATTTCCTGCCATAGGTAGATGCACTTTATTTTCAAAAGAACACATAACACTGAAACTGATTAACTAAATTAACAAAACAACCAAAAACAAAAATAAAATGGATTCTCAGTCTCCATTAACAAAAAACGTACTTGAATAAAAACTAAACAACATAAAGCCAAAGTGGAAATAAATACTGCATTCAACCAAAAGAGTGCAGATTATGAAGTCTGTATACTGTATTGGCCTTCAGTAATCACTAGATTTAAATAGAGAAGATGGGCACATCCTGACGCAGTAGTTCACACTACATGATTTTTTGCCCCTATTTTACCTTAGAACGTTGGGCGTTCCAATATTGTCGCTATTGGTTTCGTCCTGCAGTGTGTGGTGTGTTATGGCAGATCGTCGATCGTGGCCGCTCCGATCTAAATCGGGGGTTTTCCCCGACTGGGAGCTTAAGGCAGCCTGTTGAATGTGACAGGTAGCCAATCAGAAAGCCCGGATTCTCCTCCATGCTTTCTGAGGGGAAATTACGAAGGGAATCTGAAGTCCAGCGGACATTTGAGATGATATGTGGAAACAACATTAATGTTTGTTCAACATTTCGAGAAAGAATATAGAAATAACAAGGGGAGGAGTTGGAGCCAAATTGCTACCACAGTTGATAAACCTGGTAACTTTTCAGCTGTTCTTTGTTAACGTGACATAAATAGGTTATAATGATTTTCGTTCAGTCAGAACTTTACGCTGACTCTATCCACATGCATCACAGGTAGATTCTAGTAAAGCATTGATTAATGCCCGATTTTAAAATGAGTTAACTGGACTTGTAGTCATTATTTTGTGCCCATGTGGCTGGACACCACATGGCATGACGAACCCGATTGAACCATTATACCTAGGATTTCTGTCGGCTAATGTGTGGTCTCTCAGGTTTTGAAAATGGGCTGACAGTCGGCCGACAACTCGTGTAATGTGCGCTGGACATTACACTAAGGAAATGGGAAGGGAGGGTCAGTGGAGAGCACTGGAGTTGAGCCTTTTTTCATTCAGTGTCATCAACAGAAAGAAAAAAGGCAGGAAGAAACGAGAAAGCCGATAATTAAAATGAGGTTGATAGGTTTAATTGATTGTGCAATTAATTGATTTATCATTTATAGCGACAGGCCTACTGTCAGGTTAATTGGTCTCTCTAAATTGTCCCTAGGTGTGAGTGTGTGTGTGTGTGCATGGTTGTTTGTCCTGTCTGTTTCTGTGTTGCCCTGCGACAGACTGGCGACCTGTCCAGGGTGTACTCCGCCTCTCGCCCGGAACATTAGCTGGAGATAGGCACCAGCACCTCCCAACCCCACTAAGGGACAAGGGTTTATAGAAAATGGATGGATGGAAGTGGCAGCATATAAACACACTAATTACCAACTGGAAAATGTGAAGCAGCTGTCTAGGAACCATATTTACTGTACTTTTATCTAATCAGCAATGATGGCCATTTCTATCTGATGAACTGATTTCAGTCAGGAACTGAGGATGTTCCCACGTGTGACTCCGTCAGAGCTGGACCTGAAGCAACCTGGGCAGAGCTACTCTAGAACCACAGAACCGCCCAACCTTGACCTGACCTCCAGTATCAAGAAGGACGTGGAAAGACTGATGCAGGAACAGAATAAACATTTTCCCCAAACTCTGTCACTGGTTGGCAACACAAAAAAAAAAACTGTGAGGAAGGCTAAACTATGAAAGCAGACACATATACACAAATGCTCGCACGTATTGAAATTCAGTTTGCTTATACACTGTTCTTCACAGACATCCAAGGGCTCCTCTGTGTTCCTTTCCTGCATGCTGTCTGAAAGGAAGCTTCCTCTCACTCCATCCAGAGGCAGGTTCGGGGACAGCAAGGCAGCTGGGAAGATGAGCAAAGCTGCTCCCACACCCAAAGCCCCCCCCTCAACAAACAAATCCACAAAAAAACAAGAACAAGATAACGGAGTTGCTGCAGGTCACTGTTGTCCCTGAACATCTCAACGATATGTTTGTTTTATAATGGTACTGTTAGCTGTATGTGTGAACATATGGTGTGTTTGGCCAGTAGAGACAGGTGTGAGGGTGAGCAGTGAGCTGGTGGCATCCGTTCAGTCCCTGGTGGCTGTTCTCGAGCGGCAGATACACACCAGCAGTCTCCATTATGCTGTGCCTCAGGACTGCAGCTGTACACAAGCCCCTCCTCAGTTCGCAGTAAGACAACAATTCACCACAGTGAATATCATGTATTCTATGTATTCACCTGCTCTCATCAGTACAGTTAGGCCATGGTGTGTACATGACACAAAATCAATCAGTCTGGGCTGGATCTGCTGGTTACCTCAGGTTTATGCTGCCTGTGTTGAGTTTCTTCAGTTAGTGTTCTGACTTCCAAACGATCCAGGACAGTTCTGTGATTGAGGCATTAAGAGCACAGCTGGCCCACAAGGTAAAGGAGCTGCAGATGATGAAGGATGATGCTGAGCACATCAACTCTCTGAGACAACAGAACTACCTGCTGCAGAGCAAGGTGCAAAACACACTTCACATTAGAATACATAGTTTCTAACAGAAACATTCCTCTATGTATTCACCTGCACTCACCAGCTGATATTTACTCACATAAATACCAGTTTACATGACATAATTGTTCATTCAATCAGAGTGGCTCCTTCTGGTAGCCAACCGACACACACACACACACACACACACACACACACACACACACACATCGGAGCAACTTGGTAATTTTTTTGTTTTTTCTTCCATTTTCTTTTTAAAGTCTTTTTGGCTGTGAACACAACAGTTTGACCTCAGTCACATGAAATAAGTCTAGATTTTGCTATAATTTTTATTTTATTTTCTTATTATAACAACACTGGGTTATAATGACAGTGTTGGCAGACGCTTTGCAGTTAAAAGCATCCAGCTAGGTTTTTATTCATGGAAACCAGTTTCCAAACACACAGAGTGAGGAAATTAACATAGTCAGGACTGTTGTGATATTCAATGCCCATTTGTTCCCATGCAATTGTGAATGTTTGCTTTGTTCCACTCAGCTGCGCAGTGCAGAGGAAGCTAATCAGAGGAGATGGCTGGAGGCTGCAGATCCTGCCACTGAGGACAAAATCCAGCTAATAGAGAAAGAAATGAAAGAACAGGAGATGCTCCTCAAAGGTTACCAGCAGGTCTGTTCCTAACCATTCCTCCTGAACCTGTCCTAATATCTGTTCTTAACCTGGGCTTGATTCTCATTTAGTTTTTAATTCCCTTTCCTCATGGGTTTAGTCAGCCACTTCTCTATCTCTGTGTCATGTAGACCAAAAAAGGTGTATATAACACATTTAGTCTGCAGTCTGAACACAGGTCACATTTCATCTACTTTTTATTGGAATGAGACATGCATTATAATTCTGCACCAGAAGGAGGCAGACATAATAAATCCAGGCATATACAATTCAAATTATGAAATGATGAAAGAAGTCTGTCACTGAAGCACATCACATTAACACCACTCATGGTCCTAGTCCAAGCAGACCTTTCTACAGACGCTGCAGTCAATACTCCGAGGCTTTTGCAGTTATAAGTGAGGAAAATAAGTATTTGAACACCCTTCGACTTTGCAAATTCTTCCACTTAGAAATTATGGAGGGGTCTGAAATTTTCATCTTAGGTTCATTGTGAGAGACATAATCTAAAAAAAAAAAAAATCCAGAAATCACAATTTGATTTTTTATAAATAATTTATTTCTGTGTTGCTGCTGCAAATAAGTATTTGAACACCCTTCGACTTTGCAAATTCTTCCACTTAGAAATCATGGAGGGGTCTGAAATTTTCATCTTAAAATAATCTAAAAAAAAAAAAAAGAATCCAGAAATCACAATTAGATTTTTTTTTATAAATAATTTATTTCTGTGTTCTGTGTTGTGTTGTATTTGAACATTTGCCAATCAGCAAAAATTCTGGCCTTCAAAGACCTGTTAGTCTGCCTCTAAAAAGTCCACCTCCTCTTCACTTATTATTTTAAATTAGAAGCACCTGTTTAGGTTGTTAGACTCCTATCCACTACCTACAAACAGTAAGACTCCAACTACTAACAAGGCTAAGACCAAAGAGCTGTCCAAAGACACAAGAGACCAAATTGAAAAGACACAAGAGACTAAATTGAAGACCACCACAAGGCTGGAAAGGACTACGGGGCAATTGCCAAACAGCTTGCTAAAAAAAGATCAACTGTTGGAGAAATTATTAGAAAATGGAAGAAGCTAAACATGATTGTCAATCTCCCTTGGTCTGGGGCTCCATGCAAGATGTCACCTTGTGGCGTTGATACGCCTCAAGGTGACATCCTTCCTTAGGTGATCCTAAGGAAGGGAAGGAGGTTGTTCCCCAAATTCTCGCAATACATGGCACCGGTCATCCTCTCCTTAATACAGTGCAGTCGTCCTGTCACATGTGCAGAAAAACACCCCCAAAAACCCCCAAAGCATAATGCTTCCACCCCCAAGCTTCACAGTAGGTTGGGGGGCTGTTTTTCTTCATCCTCCAAACACAGAGAGTGGAATTAATGGTGCGTTCATACCAAAAGTGTTACACGTGTCAAAAATGCGTCTGACACTTCAAGTTCGACGCATGTGCACTTTGAATGCAGACGCTTGAAATTTTGTTCTACACCAAGCTTTTTGCGCCACATAGACTTTGGTTCAAAGTCTATGTGGAGGCATGTTGAGGGCATGTCAGACACGTCAGCTCTAGTCATTGTTTTCTGTTGAATGCTCTTGATGCTTCAAACACTCAAAACGCTCCAAACTGTTCAAATCTCGCCTTGCTAGACGCTCGAAACGCGCCATAACGGTCCTCAATGCACCTCCACTTACACTTTGAATGTAAACCAAAAGCGCCTGACGCTCGAAACACTTTTGGTGTGCATGCACCTCAAGATCAAAAAGTTCTATTTTGGTCTCATCTGACCAAAATTTATCCCATGACTCCTCTTGATCATCAAAATAGTCATGGGTAGGCCTGTCACAATAACAAATTTTGCTGGATGATGCATTGTCCCAGAGGTTTTTGCAGTAAATGATAATATTGTTGTTTTGAGACCGTTTTCAACTACTAATGGTAATGACAAAAGAATGCAAGAACACAAGAAAACAACAGAAACAACAAATAAAATAAATTATGAAATCATCCTGTTTTTGGTAGAAAGAGAGAAAACGAGAAAGCGATAAATCATGCCAATGGAAATTATTGAGCTTGTTTTAATTTATCGTGTGATTAATTGATTTATTGATTACTGTGACAGGCCTTGTCATGGACAAACTTAAGACGGGCCTAGACATGTGCTGATTTAAGCAGGTGAACCTTCCGTGCCATGCATGATTTTAAACGATGACGTCTTGGTATATTACCCACAGTAACTTTGGAAACAGAGGTGCCAGCTCTTTTCACGTCATTGACCAGTAGTCAATGATGTAGTTCTGGGCTGATTCCTCACCTCAGTTAGTGCATTGAGGATGGGTCGTGGCTGGATCTTCCAACATGACAATGACCTGAACCACACAGCCAGGATATGATGTGCTTCGGAGTGACTCCATAAGAAGCATATTAAGGTTCTGGAGTGGCCTATCCAATGTGCAGTAAAATTGAATGTGTCTTACAGGAGAATGAGAAGCTGTATGTAGAGATGAAGGCTGAACAGAGCAGGAGTAAAGCCAATCAGGAGGCCATGTTTAATGAGAACCAGGAGCTGCTCAGCCAGCTGGCTGTCACCAGGTAACTGTTTGCTCAGCAGAGCAGTGAGCTGTGAGAGCTTTATCTCTTTTATTTTTGTCAAATGTTTTTTCTCACAAAAATGTTTGTGATTTCCATCTTCATCAGGGAGCAGCTGAGAAAAAGCTCCAGGCCTGTGTGCGCCATGGATCACACTAAACGCATCTCTGACTTGTTGGCTCAAATCAACACCCGCCAGGTTTCTAACGTTGTGGATAAAGTGTTTGTATGGTGCTGGTCCCAGTCATCTTCCATAATATAATATAACGTGTGTGTGTGCATGTGCACGCGTGCAGCAGAACGAGACCAGGCTGTGTGAGGAGAACAGCAGGCTGGAGCAGGAGAAGCAGTCCCTGCAGGTGGAGCTGCAGCTGATGAAACAAGAGCAGCAGCTGGCCAAAGTGCAGACCTTCTCCACCTCAGGTCACAGCAGCTCATGGCTGGACTTTGTATTAGTCCTAAACTTGTTTGCATGATAAACATCTACATCATCTGATCATCTGACTCGAACCCTGGGTCTCCTGGAGCTGAGAGTCCTTTCAGACAGACTGCTGGTTTGATGTGTTTCAGATGAGATATCTGAGCTGCAGGGCCTGCAGCAGCACAGGGAGGAGGTGGCAGCTCTCAAGAACAAACTGCGGTGGTTTGCAGAGAACCAGGAGCTGCTGGACAGAGATGCTGGCCGGCTAAAAGCAGCAACAGCTGAGATACTCCAACTCAAAGAACAGGTGGGGATTCTCCCTGATGCTGCATGTTTATGGAATGAAGAACAAACTGTGGATGGATTTTGTCTTTAGTTTGGGAGGAGCAAATATAAAGTTTCATGGAGATAAAAGGTGTTCGTCTCTGAGCTGAGACTCAGATGGACTTCTTCCCTGCAGACGTGACTCCTCATAAAGATTATGTTCAAACTGTCAGGATGTGTTTTCTTGTTTGGAGTTATAGTATCATCAGACATTCAGTTGAAAATGAATCCAAGTATGTATACACAAATAATACATATGACTGCATGCCGATTTCTTTTAGGAAATATTCTCTTTTAATCTCTCTTTGTCTTCAGTATAATAATTAGATAGCATTCGACCTAAAGTCATTTTAATTAACTTTTTACCTTTTCTCTAACAGAAAGTACTCTTGAATCTTTGGTTCTGTTTCTTTTTGTTTCTCTCCTCTATCTTCTCAAACCTCCAGTTGGTCATGGCTGATCACTGACCAGTGATCAGCCAGGTTCTGATTCTGCTGGAGGTTCCTTCTTGCTAAACGAGTTTTTTTCTGTTACTACATGTACGCTGAGTATGAGGGATTACTGTAAAGTCAATTAGACAACAGAAGGGATTGTACTGTTGCCATCTGCTTCAGGACTGAATGCTCCTCATGAAGCATTCATTCAGTGACTAAGCTTTCTGCTGGGCTTCTTTAAACAGAAACTTTTATAAACTATGAATAATGAGCTGAACTTGATGTGTTATTTGACACATCAAGTTAATTTGGGATGTATGTGTGATTGGACTGAATGGCCTTTTTTATATAGTTCCTGACACATGACTGTTGTGAATCAGTGCAATATAAATAAACTGAATTGAAAATTTAATTGGAATGAATTCTCCCACTGATGTTCTCCTTTTTGTAACTATTAGCTGGCTTCTGGTGTAAGTCTGGAGGATATTTGAGGTCATGGTAGAGGTCATTGAAATAGTTTGGTTGGTGGCACAGACTGAGGTCTTAAACTCGTCTGCGGAGGAAAGAGTTGGAAAAATCTCTTAAATTAACAAAGAAACAGTAGTGAAGAGAGTTATTTTAAAGGCAGAACCTTCATGGAAATAATTTAATTGTGACCTTCAGGAATTGTAATAGCTGCAATAGCTGAAAAAGAACTGTTCAAATGAACCATTTGAACAAAACTAAATTGTTCTATTAGCTACAACTCAAGTCCAAATTTACAGAATTTCAACTCCAGTCTAGCATTGCAAGCAGTGACTAGCAGCTTGTTTCTGTTCCAGGTGGAACACCTGAAGAGGGAAGTAGGCAAAAGAAGCAGCAATGTGCTGAGGAAGGCCAGAGACAGACCTGCAGACACAAAGAGAATGCAGGATCTGCAGCGGCAGGTTCCTCCAGACAAAACACATTCATCAGACTAGCCAACTCACCTTTATGCATCTGCAGTACAGCTAACTGCTCCTGTGCTCACCAGGTGAAAGAATTAGAGCAGATCCTGAGAAGCAGGAACCCAAACTCGCTACCAGCCCTCATCTATGCTGCAGCCATAGCTGGTGGTGGGGAGAAGGCCACCTCCAGCGGGACGCACCCCCCCAACACAGTCAATGTTCTGCTGGAGCGTAGGATTCAGCGGCTGGAGTCTGAGCTGGAAAGGCACGATGAAGAGGCCAAGCGAACCCTGAGAACCATAGAGCAACAGTTCCACCAGATCAAGGTCACAGCTGCAGCTGCAGCATGAGAAAATCTATGACGCCTACCTCTGTCGCGTTTAGATGCTTCTATATAATTCTTTATTTATACAAAAAAATTACACTCTTGATTGGCTCATTTACATTCATCACAACAAATAACTTAAAAAGAAAATTATTAATTTGATGCAAGAAATTTGTCAGGAAAAGGACCGGCACTTGCTGAGTATTTGTGTGTTGTATTTTGTAGCTGTGCTACGAGCAACAGATATGTGAACTGGAGCAGCAGCTGGAACAAAGACAGCCGCCCGCAGCAGCGGCCACAGTAGCGGAGGTGGGGTCAGATGCATGGATGTGTAAATGTCAGTTTCTGGAAGAGGAGCTGCGGCGGGTCCATGACAGGCACCAACAGAAAGACAAACGTTTGCAGGACCAGATAGAGTCTCTGCAGCAGCAGCTCAAACACAAGGTCAGCCTGAGTGACTGAAGCTGAAGAAAAGCAGTCAGCGATGCTGCTTCACACTTCAGCAACAGGGCCAATTACATCATGCAGTTATTGGTTATGCAATACAGGTCATTCTCAAAAAATTTGCATATTGTGATAAAGTTCATTAATTTCCATAATGTAATGATAAAAATTAAACTGTCATATATTTTAGATTCATTGCACACCAACTGAAATATTTCTGGCTTTTAAAAACTCCCAGCCTGGTTCATTACTCAAAACCGCAATCATGGGTAAGACTGCCGACCTGACTGCTGTCCAGAAAGTCATCATTGACACCCTCAAGCAAGAGGGTAAGACACAGAAAGAAATTTCTGAACGAATAGGCTGTTCCCAGAGTGCTGTATCAAGGCACCTCAGTGGGAAGGAAAAAGTGTGGCAGGAAACGCTGCACGAGAAAAGGTGACCGGACCCTGAGGAAGATTGCGGAGAAGGGCCGATTCCAGACCTTGGGGGACCTGCAGAAGCAGTGGACTGAGTCTGGAGTAGAAACATCCATAGCCACCGTGCACAGGCGTGTGTAGGAAATGGGCTACAGATGCTGCATTCCCACTTTTTAACCAGAAACGGCGGCAGAAGCGCCTGACCTGGGCTTCTGCCGAGAGAAGCAGCACTGGACTGTTGCTCAGAGGTCCAAAGTACTTTTTTCGGATGAAAGCAAATTTTGCATGTCATTTGGAAATCAAGGTGCCAGTCTGGAGGAAGACTGGGGAGAAGGAAATGCCAAAATGCCAGAAGTCCAGTGTCAAGTCAGTGATGGTCTGGGGTGCCATGTCAGCTGCTGGTGTTGGTCCACTGTGTTTTATCAAGGGCAAGGTCAATGCAGCTAGCCACCAGGACATTGTGGAGCACTTCATGCTTCCATCTGCTGAAAAGTTTTATGGAGATGAAGATTTAATTTTCCAGCACGACCTGGCACCTGCTCAGTGCTAAAACCACTGGTTTACTGACCATGTCTGCCAACTCTCCTGACCTGAACCCCATAGAGAATCTGAGGGATATTGTGAAGAGAAAGTTGAGAGACACAAGACCCAACCCTCTGGATGAGCTTAAGGCCGCTATCGAAGCATCCTGGGCCTCCATTGTTATGGAGGCCCATAACCCTAACCCTCAGCAGTGCCACAGGCTGATTGCCTCCATGCCACGCCACATTGAAGCAGTCATTTCTGCAAAAGGATTCCCGACCAAGTATTGGGTGCATAACTGAACATAATTATTTGAAGGTTGACATTTTTGGTATTAAAACACATTTCTTTTATTGGTCGGATGAAATATGCTAATTTTTTTAGATAGGAATTTTGGGTTTTCATGAGCTATATGCCAAAATCATCAGTATTAAAACAATAAAAGACCTGTAATATTTCAGTTGGTGTGCAATGAATCTAAAATATATGACAGTTTAATTTTTATCATTACATTATGGAAAATAATGAACTTTATCACAATATGCTAATTTTTTGAGAATGACCTGTAAACATTACATTTTGCCAAATGGTGTAATCAAAATTATTAAGCAAATATACATCAGAATTGTATAGAATATACTTTATTTACTTTATTAATATAGCTCTATGGTGAAACAGTCCTTCAGTGCCTTCGAACTATAATAAGGTCTATTATGAAATCATATAATAGATCTTCTGCATGTTTGGTTCTGGATTCAGACCAGACCAGAACCAGAAGACCTGAAAGGTCTGGGAGGTTGATACAACAGCAGCAGATCTTTATTATTGTAATGTAGATTGGATTGTAATTGATCCCCATCCTAATCCCTTCAGTGATTGATAAAGTAACTTCTCCCAGATCTGTGGGGAGTTTGCAATGGGGATGAATACTTTTGCCTATAAACTTGTTCCCCCGTCCAGGCACAGCCGCACCAGCACCAAGCTGAGGCGGCATTTGGAGGCCGGATCGAGCGGCTGAACCAGGAGCTGGCCACTAAGAGCCGCAGCATTCAGGAGCTGAGCCAGACCATAGAGAGGCTGCAGAGGGAGCGCAGGAGCATGCTGTCTATGCCACGCCAGCGATCAGAGAGGCACTCAGCAGAGAGCAGAGCCCAGGAATCTTCTGCTGCAGCAGACGGCAGCACACAGGCAGGAAGATTTCCTGCAGCTCAGTATGAGAAGACTTACCAGCCTTCTGTGTTCACAGGTCTGCTCTCATATAGTCCTATATATATAGTCCAGTTTCATATAGTCCTACAGCAACTAGAAGCCAAACTAGACCCTTCTCAGCTTCTCTCCTTCACGCGCGCCCTCTCCCAAGTACCCTCTCCTTCTTTGCTCCCCTGCTGCCCTCTTCTAACGATACACTAGTCCTGTAAACACATGAGGGAGCACAGACTTTGACTGTGATTTGGACACAGCAAAAACGCATACATTGTGCATGGTTACACACAAAATAAGTGTATGTAACCACGCATACACTGCATATGCAGTATGGTGGTTACATACCATGCATACACGGTATGCGTGGTATGACTTATTTTGACAAGTCAAGTTTATTTTGACTTGTCAAAATAAACCCCTAAATGCCTTGTATCCTTATGACAGGACACGTGTTGGCTACACATCAGTGGCTTTAGATTTAGTTTCTGAGTTGACCAGTCAGAAATATTCCAGAAAAATAATACTGGCATGTCAAAACGAGCTCAAGTCGCTCTCTGGATATTTTTGGCTCGGAAAAAGCCTTTCCTAACATTACTGGTCGAATGCGGTGTCAATCAAAAGGGGAGGTTCTAGACTGCCCAATAAAAGTGTCATAGTGGACACCGGCAGAGTTTAAACACTTAAATCTCAGTCCCAGAAAAACGGCACCAGACATTCCAGTGTGGGTTAAGGGGTTAACTATTAAATGATTACAAAATTACTTATTTAATTGATTCATCCATTTTCAACACGCTTGTGGTCGTGAACAGGCAAGAGGCGGGGTCACCCTGGACAGGTCGCCAGTCCATTGCAGGGCAACATAAGCTACCTGATCTTTTACTTTAATGAGGCAGTAGAGGTCATGAGGTCAGTCTGCTTTTGACTTCCCGTCTGATGGATGTCCCTCCTGTTGTCAGGAAGCCATGTCTCTGAGCTGCAGCAGGAGAACGAGGCTCTGAGTCGGCATGTGGAACTGCTTCAGCAGCAGAGTAAGCAGGAGAAGGAGGAATTGAAGGCCAACGCTGTTCAGGCAAAGGAGGAACTGTGCAGGTCTGTACATCTGAATCAACTTACTGACGCTACAAGGGGCCTTATGCATGAAAGAGTGCGCAGTTTTCACACTAAAAATTGTCTTACGGACAAATTTAGAAAAGTGTGGCACACAAAAAAATTCAGATGTATAAAGCGTTGCATACACACCTTTCCTTTATAAATTCCAATTTGTGGGAAATAGAGTGCAGCTGCTGGTCCACCCTGTCACATATGTCAATCAGTATAAATCCCTGGAAGCTGCCACCATGTGAAGCAATAACCATGGCAACAGTCCTTGCTTGTATCAGTATTTAAAATAATAATTATTATATATTTTATTTAAAAGGTGTTTTTAGGGCACATAAGGTGCCCTAAAAACCTTATGTGCCCTTAACTAGAAATTAAAAAATTATTTTTAATTTCTAGTTAATCTCACAGAAATTAAAAATAATAAATTTTAAAGAAAAAATTCCAAATTAAAGACATCCATGCTTGTTTGTACCGCAGAGCGTTCAGCCAGGATTTAAAGGCAGACAATGTCCCAGAGAGTCCTTTGCTGTGATTGAGGAATAAATAGAATACTTTAATAATATTCTATTTATTAGAATAAATAGTGGACGTTTATTCTAAACAGAGGAATCGTGTATAGGTTGGTTGCCCACTAAAATAATGGAGATGCTTTCTAGTTATAAACAGTGATGTCAGTAACGCGTTACTTAGTAACACATTACTGAAGTCGAACACATTACTGACGTCGAACACATTACTGACGTCGAACCACTTTTTTCAGTAACGATTAGCGTTGCTATTTCAAATCCAGTAGTCAGACTACAGTTACTTATCAAAATCACTTTGCGTTACTGTGCGTTACTAATTTCTTTTGTCATTTAATTTTTATTTCTTCTACACACCACCCTACACACGCAGTTATCACACGCTGTTGATAACTATCAACAGCGACAGAAACATAAATAATGGAGATTTATAATGGAGGGAGAAACGCATTTTGTTGCTGATAAAACAGGAACTATTTTTGTTTACATGACATTTTTTTCCCCCCTCCTATGTACACAAGTGCACAGGCGTCATCTCTATTTTCTATTTTTGCTTGCCAAGTCCCATTATAAGCAGCTTTGGACGTCTTTGTTTTTTTTTTTTTTGTTGTTGTTTTTTTCGAAAGTAGCTTGCAGATTTAATGAGGCGCTGCTTGCGGTTTTTGGCCTTGCAAATAAGCAGACATAAAACCCAGAATTTGTCTGACATCCAGTTAGTTTTAGTCAGGCTCTCCCTGTCCATCATTTCCCGGATGATCCGTTCGCTGTGTCTTTAAGAAGCTCAACATCATTCATATTACCTGTGAATGACTTCGAGCTTTGCGTTGCGCTCCAAAAAACTGAAAACATCGAGACTAATATGAACAACGCACGTGTCCGTAAAGTTGTGCAACTAAACGCCATTATAATTATTAATATTAAGATAAGTGTCAGAAATCTGTGCAGCGGGACATCTGAGTTGTAGAGTGGCAGGAGGAGCTCTGTGCGCTGCCCTCTGACACCAAACGCAGGGCCGTAACACACAACCTGGACAGGGAGGGGGAAGTCTAAAATCCTATTTATAGTTTTCCAGACAAATACTGGAACACACAAAAACATGCACACATTACTAAAGTTTTTTTCTTTTTGTACTGTTGTAATTATTAAACAATCTCCCCTTCAGTTCAACCGTATAAGTGGAGACACATTGTTGATGTTACTACTATAAAATAACTTGCAATTAAGAATTGGAAAAGATCAATGTAATTTTCACAGGTGGCAGAGCGTTGTTGTTAGCATCTACTGAAAGTACCGTATTTTCCGAGTGCGGAAAATACGGTACTTTCAGCGCACCTAAAAACCTTCAATTTCATCAAAAGCCGACAGTGCGCCTTATAAACCTTATATATGGATATTTTTTGAGCCACAACAGGTCTATGGTAAGCAACCACCGACTTCATTTTCCCCCATAGAAGAAGAAGCGCGCGGTGCATGCTGTCAGCTCGCTGGTTTGTAATCTACTGATAAAGTTTGACTGACCTATATACCTACGGTATACCGACCGTCTAGAATCAGGAGAACGTGGTGCAAAATGACCTGCAGACATGCAGGACATTTAGCACCACGTTCTACACGAACATGCTGTGCGCAAATGGAGAATCGTCCGGCCATGTCTCCGGCCCAGTCGCGGAAGGCTCTCCTCACTGACCGGAGTCGGACTGTTTTATTGACATTCCGTTTAGTGCAGTTCCATCCAGTGGATGCATAATGTAACTCCAGCCTCTACTGTAGCATCCAGTGCGCCTTATAGTGCGGAAAATACGGTAACTTAGTTACTTTCCAAATCAAGTAATCAGTAATCTAACTAAGTTACTTTTTCTAGGAGTAATCAGTTATCCAATTAAAGTTATTTTTTCAAAGTAATTATGCCATCACTGGTCATAAAAGCTGGGATGGCTCAACTGTCTGACATGTCAGCAGTTCCAGCTACACTGGTAACACTAGTGTAGCTGTTAGTTCTGCGCTAATAAACGCTAATACGTTTATTAGCGCAAAAAGTGTATTTGGGCTGCAGTTCATCTTATGGACTTATTTACATTAATTTCACTTAATTCTTTTGCTTTTGTTATGACAACTTACTGTTTTGTGTTCATTTAACTCAAAACTTAAAGGAACTTTTCACTTTGACTTTACTTAAAACAATTGAGTTCAATGCCAGTTTCGTATCCTACGTCTGACCAACTCAATTTATTATGATCATCCAACTCAATTTGCTAAGTTTTTATAACATAAGGAGGTTTAACATGACAAATTTAAGTCACTCTTATACTTATCTAGCTTTTTTCAGCTGTGTAAGAAATCATTTTCCCCCATATTCTTGTCTTCAGGGCATCCCATAGTATTTTAGTATAGTATTAATCGATCTACTTCACCATTATCATTTTCCTCTATATCAGATTATCTCCTCTTTTACTTCTTCTTACTAATTAGACCCTTGTTATTTAATATTCCTTCATTTAGTCTCCACAAAGTACTTTTCTTTCTGCTGTTCAGGTGAATCATTCATAAATTGATCAGAGACATCTGATATCAATCCTACATCCTACTCTATGTAGTTCTCTCATTTGTTAGCATATAATTGATTATATGCTAGAATTGATTCTGGAATAAACACCATGTGGTTTTGAATAGTGGGTATAATCCNAATATTTCAGTTGGTGTGCAATGAATCTAAAATATATGACAGTTTAATTTTTATCATTACATTATGGAAAATAATGAACTTTATCACAATATGCTAATTTTTTGAGAATGACCTGTAAACATTACATTTTGCCAAATGGTGTAATCAAAATTATTAAGCAAATATACATCAGAATTGTATAGAATATACTTTATTTACTTTATTAATATAGCTCTATGGTGAAACAGTCCTTCAGTGCCTTCGAACTATAATAAGGTCTATTATGAAATCATATAATAGATCTTCTGCATATTTGGTTCTGGATTCAGACCAGACCAGAACCAGAAGACCTGAAAGGTCTGGGAGGTTGATACAACAGCAGCAGATCTTTATTATTGTAATGTAGATTGGATTGTAATTGATCCCCATCCTAATCCCTTCAGTGATTGATAAAGTAACTTCTCCCAGATCTGTGGGGAGTTTGCAATGGGGATGAATACTTTTGCCTATAAACTTGTTCCCCCGTCCAGGCACAGCCACACCAGCACCAAGCTGAGGCGGCATTTGGAGGCCGGATCGAGCGGCTGAACCAGGAGCTGGCCACTAAGAGCCGCAGCATTCAGGAGCTGAGCCGGACCATAGAGAGGCTGCAGAGGGAGCGCAGGAGCATGCTGTCTATGCCACGCCAGCGATCAGAGAGCCACTCAGCAGAGAGCAGAGCCCAGGAATCTTCTGCTGCAGCAGACGGCAGCACACAGGCAGGAAGATTTCCTGCAGCTCAGTATGAGAAGACTTACCAGCCTTCTGTGTTCACAGGTCTGCTCTCATATAGTCCTATATATATAGTCCAGTTTCATATAGTCCTACAGCAACTAGAAGCCAAACTAGACCCTTCTCAGCTTCTCTCCTTCACGCGCGCCCTCTCCCAAGTACCCTCTCCTTCTTTGCTCCCCTGCTGCCCCCTTCTAACGATACGCTAGTCCTGTAAACACATGAGGGTGCACAGACTTTGACCGTGATTTGGACACAGCAAAAACGCATACATTGTGCATGGTTACACACAAAATAAGTGTATGTAACCACGCATACACTGCATATGCAGTATGGTGGTTACATACCATGCATACACGGTATGCGTGGTATGACTTATTTTGACAAGTCAAGTTTATTTTGACTTGTCAAAATAAACCCCTAAATGCCTTGTATCCTTATGACAGGACACGTGTTGGCTACACATCAGTGGCTTTAGATTTAGTTTCTGAGTTGACCAGTCAGAAATATTCCAGAAAAATAATACTGGCATGTCAAAACGAGCTCAAGTCGCTCTCTGGATATTTTTGGCTCGGAAAAAGCCTTTCCTAGCATTACTGGTCGAATGTGGTGTCAATCAAAAGGGGAGGTTCTAGACTGCCCAATAAAAGCGTTATGGTGGACACCGGCAGAGTTTAAACACTTAAATCTCAGTCCCAGAAAAACGGCACCAGACATTCCAGTGTGGGTTAAGGGGTTAACTATTAAATGATTACAAAATTACTTATTTAATTGATTCATCCATTTTCAACACGCTTGTGGTCGTGAACAGGCAAGAGGCGGGGTCACCCTGGACAGGTCGCCAGTCCATTGCAGGGCAACATAAGCTACCTGATCTTTTACTTTAATGAGGCAGTAGAGGTCATGAGGTCAGTCTGCTTTTGACTTCCCGTCTGATGGATGTCCCTCCTGTTGTCAGGAAGCCATGTCTCTGAGCTGCAGCAGGAGAACGAGGCTCTGAGTCGGCATGTGGAATTGCTTCAGCAGCAGAGTAAGCAGGAGAAGGAGGAACTGAAGGCCAACGCTGTTCAGGCAAAGGAGGAACTGTTCAGGTCTGTACATCTGAATCAATCAATCAATCTACAGGGGCCTCATGCATGAAAGAGTGCACAGTTTTCACACTAAAAATTGTCTTGCGGACAAATTTAGAAAATTTAGAAAAGTGTGGCGCACAAAAAAATTCAGATGTATAAAGCGCTGCATACACACACACACCTTTCCTTTATAAATTCCAATTTGTGGGAAATAGAGTGCAGCTGCTGGTCCACCCTGTCACATATGTCAATCAGTATAAATCCCTGGAAGCTGCCACCATGTGAAGCAATAACCATGGCAACAGTCCTTGCTTGTATCAGTATTTAAAATAATAATTATTATATATTTTATTTAAAAGGTGTTTTTAGGGCACATAAGGTGCCCTAAAAACCTTATGTGCCCTTAACTAGAAATTAAAAAATTATTTTTAATTTCTAGTTAATCTCACAGAAATTAAAAATAATAAATTTTAAAGAAAAAATTCCAAATTAAAGACATCCATGCTTGTTTGTACCGCAGAGCGTTCAGCCAGGATTTAAAGGCAGACAATGTCCCAGAGAGTCCTTTGCTGTGATTGAGGAATAAATAGAATACTTTAATAATATTCTATTTATTAGAATAAATAGTGGACGTTTATTCTAAACAGAGGAATCGTGTATAGGTTGGTTGCCCACTAAAATAATGGAGATGCTTTCTAGTTATAAACAGTGATGTCAGTAACGCGTTACTTAGTAACACATTACTGAAGTCGAACACATTACTGACGTCGAACACATTACTGACGTCGAACCACTTTTTTCAGTAACGATTAGCGTTGCTATTTCAAATCCAGTAGTCAGACTACAGTTACTTATCAAAATCACTTTGCGTTACTGTGCGTTACTAATTTCTTTTGTCATTTAATTTTTATTTCTTCTACACACCACCCTACACACGCAGTTATCACACGCTGTTGATAACTATCAACAGCGACAGAAACATAAATAATGGAGATTTATAATGGAGGGAGAAACGCATTTTGTTGCTGATAAAACAGGAACTATTTTTGTTTACATGACATTTTTTTCCCCCCTCCTATGTACACAAGTGCACAGGCGTCATCTCTATTTTCTATTTTTGCTTGCCAAGTCCCATTATAAGCAGCTTTGGACGTCTTTGTTTTTTTTTTTTTTGTTGTTGTTTTTTTCGAAAGTAGCTTGCAGATTTAATGAGGCGCTGCTTGCGGTTTTTGGCCTTGCAAATAAGCAGACATAAAACCCAGAATTTGTCTGACATCCAGTTAGTTTTAGTCAGGCTCTCCCTGTCCATCATTTCCCGGATGATCCGTTCGCTGTGTCAACATCATTCATATTACCTGTGAATGACTTCGAGCTTTGCGTTGCGCTCCAAAAAACTGAAAACGTCGAGACTAATATGAACAACGCACGTGTCCGTAAAGTTGTGCAACTAAACGCCATTATAATATTATCTTAATATTAATATTATTAATATTAAGATAAGTGTCAGAAATCTGTGCAGCGGGACATCTGAGTTGTAGAGTGGCAGGAGGAGCTCTGTGCGCTGCCCTCTGACACCAAACGCAGGGCCGTAACACACAACCTGGACAGGGAGGGGGAAGTCTAAAATCCTATTTATAGTTTTCCAGACAAATACTGGAACACACAAAAACATGCACACATTACTAAAGTTTTTTTCTTTTTGTACTGTTGTAATTATTAAACAATCTCCCCTTCAGTTCAACCGTATAAGTGGAGACACATTGTTGATGTTACTACTATAAAATAACTTGCAATTAAGTATTGGCAAAGATCAATGTAATTTTCACAGGTGGCAGAGCGTTGTTGTTAGCATCTACTGAAAGTACCGTATTTTCCGAGTGCGGAAAATACGGTACTTTCAGCGCACCTAAAAACCTTCAATTTCATCAAAAGCCGACAGTGCGCCTTATAAACCTTATATATGGATATTTTTTGAGCCACAACAGGTCTATGGTAAGCAACCACCGACTTCATTTTCCCCCATAGAAGAAGAAGCGCGCGGTGCATGCTGTCAGCTCGCTGGTTTGTAATCTACTGATAAAGTTTGACTGACCTATATACCTACGGTATACCGACCGTCTAGAATCAGGAGAACGTGGTGCAAAATGACCTGCAGACATGCAGGACATTTAGCACCACGTTCTACACGAACATGCTGTGCGCAAATGGAGAATCGTCCGGCCATGTCTCCGGCCCAGTCGCGGAAGGCTCTCCTCACTGACCGGAGTCGGACTGTTTTATTGACATTCCGTTTAGTGCAGTTCCATCCAGTGGATGCATAATGTAACTCCAGCCTCTACTGTAGCATCCAGTGCGCCTTATAGTGCGGAAAATACGGTAACTTAGTTACTTTCCAAATCAAGTAATCAGTAATCTAACTAAGTTACTTTTTCTAGGAGTAATCAGTTATCCAATTAAAGTTATTTTTTCAAAGTAATTATGCCATCACTGGTCATAAAGCTGGGATGGCTCAACTGTCTGACATGTCAGCAGTTCCAGCTACACTGGAATGTAGCTGTTAGTTCTGCGCTAATAAACGCTAATACACTCTAAAAAGTGTATTTGTGCTGCAGTTCATCTTATGGACTTATTTACATTAATTTCACTTAATTCTTTTGCTTTTGTTATGACAACTTACTGTTTTGTGTTCATTTAACTCAAAACTTAAAGGAACTTTTCACTTTGACTTTACTTAAAACAATTGAGTTCAATGCCAGTTT
>NW_006800698.1:64229-76819 GCF_000485575.1 Poecilia formosa | reverse complement strand
TTTTTTTTTTTTTTTTTTTTTTGTAGTATCAATCCTATAATTGAACACGACATTAAAGTCCCCAATACATAGCATTGCTCCCTCTGCTTCCAAATTAATGAGATCAAATATTTTTTTAAAGTATCTTGTCACTTTCTGGAGGGGCATATACAATTATATATAATTATAGTAGTGTAATTAACTGATTTTCCAATTTGCCCTTTATCATTAGGTATCTTTATCCCTTTCAGCATTTCGAACTTTACATTATTTGAAATCAATGTCATAACTTGTTCCTATGACATTGAAAAGGGGCACAGAACAATGTGGAAATACAGAAACTCTGTAGTTTTCTTTAAAACTCCATTGGCATCTGGAAGCGGATCTTTCGGTCTTTCAGAGTCTTTTTAATCCCGGAGTAGGATTTGCGTTTTTCTATTATCTCGTTGGGGTCAAAAAATATCCGCCTCCCCTCGACTTGGATTTTCTTTTTCCATGCTTTTGTCAGAATTTCTTCTTTGGTTTTGTATAAGAAAATTGACCCGGGGGCCCCAGGTGGTGGTTTCTTTCCAAGGCTTTTATGAGCCTGCTGGATCTGCAGCTCACGGTGGAGTATCCACTAGGGTTGCCACCCGTCCCGTAAAATACGGAACCATCCCGTAATTGGTTGTTAAATGTAGCAAATCGTGTCCCGTATCGGTTTAATATGGGACGCGATTTGTTCTGTATTCTACAAATGTGTATGTGTAATAATAAAAAAGTACTAGGCTGCTCCAGTCATTGTTTCACTCACGGTGTTGGTGTTGCGATATTGTGCCCAACTGGGTAACACACAATAACCGACACGCTGCCGCTGGTTCTACTCTCCACCATTTCTTGAACTGATTCGTTGTCTTGTCCAGCTCATATTGCAGCGTCTGTCGTGTCCTTCCACTTCAGTTAGCTTCTCTCGTAATTATTTTCTTTGCTGTTTTAAGAGACTCAGAATGGCGTCCTTTGCTTCCGTGCTGCACTCTTCCAACTCTGCTATACGGCCCTGCGCCTCAGTGATGTTCTGTTGTTGTTTCTGTATTTCCACATTGTTCTGTGCCCCTTTTCTCTTAATTTCTTCTTTAAAACCCATAAATTCTTCACCTCTTCTTTGAATTTGTCTTTGAATTTTACGAGGTCCTCTGTAGAGAATAAAATCATTAACTTCTGGCTCGTTGTATTTTCTTGTCCTCCCGGACTCAATGATGCCATGCGTAGGAATAAAAGCCACATAGAGATGACAGTCATACATTTTCAGAATTTATTCCAACATTTAAAAGTATAAAATCACATTGACAACACAGACACTTCAAACACACTAAAACAGACACCTGAGACAAATATCAATCAATCAAATGCAGCAATGCATTTCAAGGTGCTTTACATAAAAGAAGAAGAAAGAAAGAAAGAAAGGCAAAGAGTTTGGAGAGTTGCAAAAGCAAATCTAGTTTGTTCCTCACGTGCACAAATTTTTATAGTAAAGGCGTATTCTTCTCTTTAATTTATTCAAATAAGGCGTATCTTTGCTCATCCAAACAGGAGCTGTCTCGGACCCTCTTAAAAGTTAGAAACTCCCTACAATTTGTTTTCAAGATCAAACATCTTGAAAACATCTAAGCAAAGTAGAAGCAGAGCTTTTTCCTTCGCTGGCCTGAACTCATGATGTTTTATGGCCTTTCACAGATCAGTGTGAAAGCTGGAATTTCTCCTGATTCTTTCCCACACAGACAAAGATCAGAAGATCAGAAGATCTAGCAGGCAATCTGCTGTAACTACAGGTAACTACATAGAGCAGAGCAGCATAGAGCATAGGGCTGCTGTTATTAATCTGAAAACTATAATTAGGCTATTTCAATCAAGACATATTGTTAACAACTAGGAGAGATTACAAATTAAATTATGTGTTTTACAAACTGCATTCAGTGTTACATCAGCTGTTTAAATCTCATCAAGGTGGTCAAAAGAGTCACGACCCCCTGTGAATGTCTGCTCAGTCCACTAGCTGTGTTCTAAATTACAGAGAACTACACGCCAAGTTATTTTAATTCAACTTATGTTTCAATAAAAATATCCTACATAAGAGATTGTGCTGTTTGAACCATGGATATAATTTGGAGCGAATTTTCTTATTTAAAACACTAGTAATTTTATCTAATATTGAACATGGTTAAGTTTTTACAACTAGCATATTTTAAATTTATTTTCTTAATACCTCCTTCACCTCCTTTTTGAAGTCTCAAATTTCCACCATGAGGGGTGTTTAGCCCCTCTAGCACGGCCTGGAGCTGCTTCGAGTCACCGCTTTCTTATTCCATTTGCTCAAATTTGGAGTCGTGTTCTTTGGGCATTTTCTTCCTTACGCTTCTCTGCTTTACACCCTCCACTTATTTCGTGTCTGATTCAAGTCGTGTTTTAACTTAGGGAGGGTTTTTGTTTCTTCGACAAGGGAGCTCGATCTTATGCTGCCTTCTTGCTCCGCGTCCACCAGAAGTCTTTATTTTATTTATTTTGTAAATGTGGTTCAATTTCATCATTTATGTTTAAAATCATGAAATGGGTTTGATGTTTCTTGGTATAAAAAAAATGAATTTCAGAATACACTGAATACACTGACTTCAGTGTATTCAGTGTTGATAATGGTTTATACTAATAAAATGAGTGGTGGTGAGTTTTAGCACTTTGTAGTTTGTTATTGTCCACAAAAAAGCCACACATTTTCATGGCAGGTTTGCGTATACTTTCACCTGTAAAATATGGCGCCACACCTTTTTTGTGTGTATGCACACTTAATACACGAGGCTCCAGATCACCACTGTGATTAAACATAGTTGAATGGGATTTTGCAGGCTGAAAGAAGAATTTGCAGAGCAGCTCTCCTGTGTGAAGGCTGAACACCTCAGGGTGTTGGAGCGTCTGCAAGCCACCCATGCCCTGGAGCACTCATCCTCCAAGGTGGCAGAACTGAGCAATAAGCTCAACAGCCAGGAGGTACAGGTTCACTCACCCACCAGCGTAATTTTAGTCCCAAGGTGAAAATCTATTCTATTGCTTCAGCTCCCCATCTTCTCTCAGGTAGCAATGAAACACCTGCAGCAGCAGCTGAAGGAGCTGCAGGAATGTAAAGAGGCTCTCTCCATCTCCAGGCGCAGAGAAGAAGTTCTGCAGAAGCAGGTGAGCAGCTTGTTTTCTGCAGGTTCTACCAGTCCCCTGCTCCTCAATACACTTTTAAAATAATGCTTTAAAAGTATTTATACCTCACCAACTTCCTCATATTACAGCTCCAAACCTTAATATATTTTCATTGGTTTTTAATATTTTCTTCAGTTAATGAAGAAAATATTTGTGTATATTCAAAATATGGAGTAGGTTATTTCTTTTATTGAGGGGTGTTCACAGTGTTTCTCGTCTGACCTACACTAATATAGTGTAGGTAAAAAGTATTTGATCACACATCCAAATTATTGGAATCAGGTGTTCCATCACTTCCATGGCCACAGGCGTATAAAATCAAGCACCTAAGCATGAATTCTGCATGCTTAGGTGCATTCTACATGCACCTAAGCAATGAAACACCATGACTCTTCCAACAGTTCCAAGAGGAACAGTCATGTTCCTCTTCCAACATGACTGTCATGAATGAATGTCTTTATGGACCTTGTTGCTTTGTGCTCTGGTGCACAGAGTCTGGTGTGAATGAGCTTGACTGGCGTGCACACATCCTGACCTCAACCTTTGGTTCAATTAGAGCGGAGACTGAGGCTGCAAGGAGACTGACCTTGCAAATATGCTTTTGGAAGAATGGTCAAAAATCCCCATAAATTCTCCTGTGGACAGCCTTCCCAGAAGAGCTGAAGCTGTTCTAGCTATAAAGGGTTTACCAACGCCATATGGATTAGGAACACAATGCTCACATGCGAGTCAAAGCATGTGAGCCTTGACTTGTGAGAAAATGTGGCAAATAGAAGAGAATAAAAGTGGAAGAGTGGCAAATAGAAAACCAATGTAAATATTTAAAAATACATCAAACACTATATTGCCAAAATACTGCCAATACATATATTGGCAGTATGTGTATTGCCAATGTGTATTGATTACCAATTATTGTTGGTAATCAGGACCTGCATCGTTTCGTGTTTGGCTTGTGTAATTCTTAATAATTGTGATCAATAATTTATTACGGAAATTCTTAACTATTGTTCAACCTTACAGTCAAATATCTCATGAATAACCTCTTTTTCTATGCCATGTAATCTTGAATTATAAGTAAATGATCAAATCAGTTAACAAATTATGATCAAGTGAAATGGAATACACAAAAAATTAACTTCAAGACTATCTTGACCATCTACAGAGTACACAACAGTAGATGCTTGGATCAGTTTTAGATTTTTTTTAATTTCTTTTTGTAAAAGTAATTAAAAAACAACCTACACCCATCATTCCCTGATGGGTGTAGGTTCATCAGGGAATGATACTAACGTCTGCTTTATCCATGCTGCTGTGTCAGCATCAGGACTTCACCTCCTTGCTTACTCTAATGTTCTGCTCATGCTTAGTTAACCAGGTTGCTGCAGGAGATGAAGGAAGCTAAAGAAGCTCAGAGCTCTGAGGTGAAACTTCTGTGCAGTCTGGAGAGGAAGATCATTAGCATGGAGCTCAGACATGAGCATAGAGAGAAGGAGCTGCAGCAGGTACCACAACACACACTTTATCTATTAGATGCTGACTTGTTTCTCTGCTGGCGTCCAAGCTGCCAGGACATGCAACACACCTGAGAGATGATGCACTGAGACCGTGCTTTGTTCCTGTTATTCCTAAAGCCAAAAGCACCTGTCACGAATATCCAGTTTGATATTCCTCTATCAAACTGGATAGAGAAATATAGTTCCATGATTATTTAATATATCCAGATATTAGCTGGAGGTCTGGATGTGACCTGTCTTTGCAGGTTGTTGCCGAAACGTTTCAGATGTCAACGGCTGACCTGCAGTCAGAAGTGGAGCGGTGGCGGCGCCTGGCTCAGGACAAGAACAGAGAACTGGACGCTTTCCGCTCAGAGCTGGACTCCATACTGGACATCCTGAGACATCTGCAGAAACACGGCGCGAACCATGGAAACTTCACCTTGCAGAGTTTGCATTGTAATGTTAGCCAGAACATAGAAGACACTGTTCTGTTCTCAGCTGAACAGAGACAGGCATTTTCAGGTTTTTGTATCTAATTTAATATGTATTAAAAAAAAACAAACATCATATATAATGCGTACGTGTATGCAGCCTGTTGCGGTTACTCCTCTCATTGTTTGATTTTTAAAAAAAATATTTTAAATATTTTTCAATTATTTTATTTCACCACTTTATTTTACTTTGCCAGAAGAGTATCTTCAACAATGTTGACTAAAAAAGTCATTATCTTTTTTCTTCATTATTGAGATACTTTATATACTCTGCTGAGCGCAACAAGTTGGCCGCATTGCTTACACCAGGGATCAGCTGATTGGGCTGAAACCAGCAGCCCAATCAGCTGATCGGTAGCAGTACGGTAGCACTGTTTATCTGTGCTACTGTAAATCCGTGGCACTGCCAAAGGCTGGATTTCAGCCTGATTTAGTCATTTCTTCATTTTGTCTCTTGTTGTAAACCTCCTCGCAGAAGTGTGCACTACAGATCACCATTTTAGTAGACTGTTGGTGGTGAATTATCACCAACAGTTTTTCTGTGCTGAAAATTGTTCAATACCATGTCTTCAATACAATTAGACATATCCTTGTCTAATAAGTGCTTAATAAGTAAAAGATCTAAATTAAACTAACACTCCAGTGAAGTATCAATTTCATAAATCCCCATTTTCTGCTTCTTTTGCTGAAATTAAGCAGTTTTTTTCACACTTTACTGTGAAACGTTGTGATGTACATGTTCTCGTCTAAAACCTTTTTTCAGTATTCTGAGGTGTTGAAAGAAAATTAACAATCGTTCCATTTTTCTGTTCCGTCACTGAGATAGTTACTTTTCCCATCTTTGCTCCAACTCCATTCAAACATTGTTTTTACACTTACAGTTATGCAACCACAAATCTTCCTTTACAGATCAATCTGATGACATCACAAGACTGTTTCCAGAGCATTCAGCTGGAATAGCAGAACCAAATAATAGTTTAGAAGTTTTTTTTTATTACAAACAGTACAATTTGAACATTCATTGCTGAGATCAAGCAGTTTTTCCCACTTTGCTGTAACTCCCCTTGCCCATCATTTGATAGTTGGAGGGTCCAGTTTTAAATGATGGTGGACATGGTCGACCATGCTCATGCTGGAATAAGTATAAAACCTTTCAAATTATTCTGAAACTATTAGATTAAAAGTTCTAGCTGATGGTGTGTCACCTAAAGCTTTGATTATTCAAGGAGGATATCACCCAGAGCTCCATTTTATTTGACTTTGATAAATAATTTGTGTCAAATGTAGCTGACACAAAGTTTTACTTTTATGGTGATCAAACTGTTTTATAACTTTATTATAATGCACAAACTGAGCAGCTTCTCACTGGTGCATACTCACTTTTTCAAAAATAAACTTGACATAAAAAACATCTAACCCCAGTAAACACAAAAAGTAACTTGAAGATCTGGTAACTTTGAAATCAGCAGCTGTGGAAGAATTGTTCTTTCTTCATATGTTGCAGGAACCTTAAGTCCATCCTATCATGTTCCATCCCTGAGAAGTGTCCAGGTTCCACTGGTTAGGCATAGAGTGGTGGCTGCAGACATGTGTCTTTGGTGCATAGAAATATATGCTTTCTTTTTATTAACACAGCTTTAAATGAAAGTAGGTTTTTTTGTCCTCCGTCTCTTCAGGTAGAAGGGCTCATCAGCCCTTGAAAGCGTGGCATTCCTCCTCACTGAAGCAAAGTTGCTTCAACAATCTGAGAAACCAACAAAGACAAAAACCCCTCAGTGCAAGCACACCACAGCTTAATATTGATGCACACATTATGTTCTTCAGCATATTATTTGCTGACAGTGGCCTGCAAAAGTTCATGGTCCTTGAACTTTTCCATATTTTGTCACAACCACAAACATGAATATATTTCAATGGAACATAATGTCAAAGAGCTACACAAAGTGTATCACACTCATCTACTCAATAAGAATGTCTATAACAGGGGTGTCAAACTCCAGTCCTCAAGGGCCGCTGTCCTGCAGTGTTTAGATGTGCCACAGGTAAAAACAGTGGAATGAAATGGCTTAATTACCTCCTCCCTGTGTAGATCGGTTCTCCTGAGCCTTGCTAATGACCTAATTATTCTTTTCAGGTGTGGTGCAGCAGAGGCACATCTAAAAGTTGCAGGACAGAGGCCCTTGAGGACTGGAGTTTGACACCCCTGGTCTATAAGGAATTCTATATTCTGATTATTTGATAATAAACTCAAAATGTTAAGATTGGTGGTTTCAAAGGATACTGTCACTTTGTGTTTAAAAAGACTCCTTTCAAATCATAGTACAGAAATAGTTATGCAACAACAAATCTTCCTTTTCAGATTCAGTCTGAGACTGTTTTAAGAGCATTCAGCTGGAATAGCAGAACCAACGAGGTGTGGTTGAGAACTAAGCAGCTCGTGCACATGCAAAAATGTTGATGTACATAAAATAATTTTTTTATATAAAAACATTTAAAACGTATGAAATATTTTAATTTTAATACTAAAAAAAAAGAACAGCCAGCCAAAGTGACTTTAGTTATTTGGATAAAACTGAGGAACTATTATTATTTATCATAATATTCATAAATTTCATAAATTTATCATAATATCATTAATATTCCATACCCTAATGTTTGCTCTGTGAAGGCAGAAGGCCCACATACACAAACGTAGCATTTTGACCCATGTGGCCTGAGAAGAAGGTCGTTCAGCAGGGTTTCATCCACCCGACCCTTCCTGCCGGTCCAGCTGGCAGAGGGCTCAGACAGGATGTACTCCACCTGAAACCTGACAGCGCACAACACCATGACTGTCTGAAGAGAGCAGGGGAACAAGGGAAAATAGCAGCTTTCTAGCTTAGTAACAAAGACAATCACTGTTCCAAAACTATGTCAGATTACAGTTTGGAGAGTATATTGACTCCATGTCAAAACAAAACCAACTGAAACTTTTACAGATTATTTTTCTCATTTCCCACAACCACCAACCCAGGTGTTCTCCAGAAAGAGAACATTTTATATCACCACTTTGTTTTACCGTTCATCATTAGCTGCCAGATCATCCAGTTGGCAGCGCCACAGTATGTCTTCCTCCTGTTTGTTGAAAAACAGCAGCTTTGTCGTCCTGTGAACACATAGATTTAAGTGATCATTTGTAATATCTGTCAACAGCAAAACAAAATACTAGTACATCTGGAAAAGTTTTTTGCTCATCTCAGAACTTTTATAGAGCAAATATTTCAAAGTTTTATGTTTTAGAATTTTAATGATTATAGTATAGGTAAAGAAAAAACTAAATGTAATGTTTTGGAACATTACAATATCACAGACCAAAAAACATGTTTTAAGGGGGCAGTATTATGTAAAATTGACCTTTTTGAGCTTTAGATCATGTTATAATGTTATAATCAAAAACATACCACATACTTTCAAGAAGCAGATATTAATATCTGCATTAACATGCGTAAATCTGAAAATTTTAAACACTTTTATTTACATAACGCAGATTATTCAAATTATGTAGACCTACAGGCCTTTCTCCCACAGATTCACCAGTTCAGTTCACAGCAGCGCGTCATTAACCGGACACCGGATAAAAGGTTTCAGCAACAGCAGACAGCAAAAAGAGTTCTTGTTGAAAATCAAATCTTTGCTGCTTTGATATAGACATAAATAGACATAGACATAAATACGTAGACGCCTCATTGAGTGCCGAGTCCTACGTTACGTCGCTGCCATCTTGTATGTGGCGGTAGAGCGATCAGAGTTCCCCAAGTCATGTGCTGCGCGGGCTTGTCAACACAAACTGGATTCATTGGCATTACCTTTCACAGGTAAAGAGCAGAATTACTTGACTTTGCAGCCAGAAACTAGCTTCTAAACAACAGAGAAATATTTCCTATGTAGCTAAATTGGCCCACTGATTGTTAGCATAGCTAACGTTTTCATACAGTGTTTTCTAATGAGAGAGAGCTGATGAGAAACCACTGTTGGAGGAGAAGTGGTCTTTAGACCAGGGAATTTTGTGAGGAAAGATCAGTCAGGATCAGAGCTGGAGCTGCTGCTGTTCTTCTGTTTCACAGCTCAGCTTCACAATGTCGAAGCTGAGCTCGTAGCATCTTTATAATTAAAGATGCTACGAGCTCTTAAACTCGGGCAAAACTTATTTTGAGTCAGAGCCCCAAAATGCTGAAAATGTATATTTTCTGAATGTTAAGGAATCAGATATGTATTTTCTATTACACTTCTGGATAATTTCTCTTTGATCATTTAGCCTCACTGGACTTCTCCCAGTTTGACCAGCAGACTGAAGGCCAGTGTTCCCAGTATAATATAAAAATATATAAATATATATAATATTTGTGTTTTATTGCACACTTTTATTGCATTCTTTCATTTTTTGTGTATTTAAATATCGCAATCTGAAGTGTTCGAGAATTAATACAGCTTATGTAATGAAATAAAAATCTCTTAGAATTTTTTCACTCTGCTGTCTATAGCAAAGAGTGACATATACTCTTGACATATACTGTAATAATTTTTTTTTTTCAGAAAAGAGTAAGAAAAATATGTAGTTTAATATTTGACAATGGCAGATTTATCAAGTCCTTTATCAATAAATATAAAAAAAATAAATACAAGAAAATACTTTTTTTTCCTATTCTTTCCTTTTTCTCTCTTGCTCTCGATGAAGGCAGACGCTTTTTTCTGCTCTGGGCTCTGGGCATAGATGCCCAGAGCCCAGAGCCCTGCTTGCTCTGTTTTTGTCCTGGCCTTTTCTATATTTTTGGAGCCTTTCTTTGCACATCATCCAAATCTACAAATTATGGATCTGGTCAAACGATCCAATTGATCAAATTTTTTGACGAGAAGTCTGGGCACAGGAGATTTCTTCACAGATTTCTTGTCCTGCGGGGACACATCCGGCAGGATTCACCCTGGATTTATTCATGATAACAGGATTTCTGCTGTTTGGAGCTTGTGGATTCCTGGGTTATCAACAAATTTGTGACGGACTTGGCCGAACTAGCGAACACTCAGACTGTTGATGTGGACAGAGATGAGGACTCTAAAACTCACTAATGGGATGGAATCGATCTTGGAGAAGTTGCTAGTTTCTATTCAGTGGAATGACCAAACTAATTTGGATCATTGGGAACTGTGATGTATCGGAGAGACTTTATGGAAGATTGAAATTTATAATCTTCGCGACCTAAGACATTCTGTTTCTGAATTGGCTTTCCCCATGTGGCCTTGGGAGGGCTGCATATTTCTAATCTCCTTGAAGATATGTAAACACAACGCTCTTCCCTCCTCACCCCCACCTGTATCCAGGGAGTTGCGAAGCAACCTGGCTTCATGGCCTTGACGTCACCGCCTTCACTCGGGCAAAACAATGTTTTGCCCATTGTTTTGTCTGAATATTGCTAATATGCCCTTTCCTCTTTTCTTTTTAGTTTTAGGTGGAGTACTCCCTATTTAACCCAGAAAAGTATTATTTTAGTTCATTAGTAATATAAATTGTGGAGTATGCACTATTTAGATTATACAGCCCAGAAATGGAATCAGAATTAGAATAACTACGAACTTGGAATCCAGAAATACTTAACAGGAACAGTTAGTTTATATTACTTTTAACCCAGAAAAGGAATTAGCTTCAGCTTATTTTATTAGAAACTGTAGAGTATTCACTATTTAGAAATGGCATTTCTAAATAGTGAGCACTTAGTTTACATACAGGAGCACTTAGTTTACATACTTTAGAACATTAGATTAGTTTTCTTTCCTCTTTTTTCTTTCCTTTGGTTTGTTATTTTGTTTGTATTTCCTTTTAACTCATGTAAAGCATTTTAATTGCCTTGTTGCTGAAAATGTGCTATATAAAAATTACCTTACATTAAATGTACATTAAATTATGGAATCATGTAAATATGTACTTTAATAAAACACTTTAAAAGTGTTCGTCTGTTCATCTATGTCAATATAAAAACTATCAGAATAATTTCTATCAAATAAAAACATTGTGCTCTTTATTCAGAAATTTCCCAAAACAATTAAATAATTACATCAACGTTAGAAATGCTCTCTGTAGTGCTTTCTTTGATTACCAAATATGTTAGTGTGTGTGAGAGAATGTGTCAATGGTATTAACTTAAAGGTATTAAAATACTTTGTGAAGTTCGGCCCATTTACTTGCATTAGCTTACTGGCAGATAAGCCACATTCAATATGGCGGACGCTGTGACATAACGCAGCAACGGGCCGACCTGTTCTATGAGGCGTCTACGTATTCATGTCTGTGGGGCCATTATCGGATGATAATGGCCCCAGTCATGTTTTCTGACGTAGTAAAGGAGTAAACTGATTGTTCCCACCTGATTGTGTCAACTTCTCGTAGAGCCAGGCTGATGAGGCGAACCATTGGCGTGAATCCTGTGCCTCCTGCTAACAGATAGAGGTGTGTGACATCACGAAGTGGGCGGAGGCTGAAAGTACCCTCTGGACCACTGACGGAGATATTTTCACCTTGGAAATCAGAAAACCCCAAAGTAAAACTGATTGGCAACAGGGATCAAATATCAAACAGCAACAAAGTATAAACCTTTACAGAACATTTTTAAAAGTAGAATTATTGTTATTATTAACTATTGAAAGGAAAACTTTCTAATAGTTGTTATTGTTGTTTCGTTTGATGTTGACCTACTTTTCACATATAAGAGGCTGTCTTCATCTGTTCAAATATTGTAAGGAGGAAGTGGTTCAAGTAGCAGATTTTCTAAATGGCTCTTAGGAGAAACTGTTCATCATAATGAGTCACTGTTTGCTTTCAAGGAAGACCTGAGATGTCCTCAGATATACTAAAATCTAATTAGAGGACACATGCAGATTCAGTAAAGACATGATGACACACAAACACATCGCCTCATTGTTTGACCTGGCTGTGACATACCCATCTGCAGGCTGTTCAGATATGGGGTGAAAACTCCATCGGGATAGACTTTAATCATGAGGTAGAGGTATGATTCATGTGAGGAAGATGAGGAAACTGGAACCATATTCTGATCCACTGGAGTGTATGGCCTCACTATCTCAGTACCTGGAAATATAAGTACATGCCGTCAAGTATTCTCACAATTTCTATGTTAATCATCACATTTGCCAAAGCCATTTAACTTTGACTTAGATTTTTTTATTATATAAATAATAATGTATTATTAGTTCACTTAAAACAAAAAAAACTTTACAGAACATTTTACATTTAGTGACACTTATGGAGATTTCTCTAAGCAGATCATCTTCATCTGTGAACATGACCAACACTCAGGTTTGTTGTTAGCTACCTTCAATGATAGCTTTGAGGTAGACATGTTTTCCAACAGCCACA
>NW_006800698.1:38459-64219 GCF_000485575.1 Poecilia formosa | reverse complement strand
AGAGAACTACACGCCAAGTTATTTTAATTCAACTTATGTTTCAATAAAAATATCCTACATAAGAGATTGTGCTGTTTGAACCATGGATATAATTTGGAGCGAATTTTCTTATTTAAAACACTAGTAATTTTATCTAATATTGAACATGGTTAAGTTTTTACAACTAGCATATTTTAAATTTATTTTCTTAATACCTCCTTCACCTCCTTTTTGAAGTCTCAAATTTCCACCATGAGGGGTGTTTAGCCCCTCTAGCACGGCCTGGAGCTGCTTCGAGTCACCGCTTTCTTATTCCATTTGCTCAAATTTGGAGTCGTGTTCTTTGGGCATTTTCTTCCTTACGCTTCTCTGCTTTACACCCTCCACTTATTTTGTGTCTGATTCAAGTCTTGTTTTAACTAATTTCTTTGCTTTAGGGAGGGTTTTTGTTTCTTTGACAAAGGAGCTCGATCTTATGCTGCCTTCTTGCTCCGCGTCCACCGGAAGTCTTTATTTTATTTATTTTGTAAATGTGGTTCAATTTCATCATTTATGTTTAAAATCATGAAATGAGTTTGATGTTTCTTGGTATAAAAAAAATTCTGAAATTAATTTCAGAATGCACTGAATACACTGATTTCAGTGTATACAGTGTTGATAATGGTTTATACTAATAAAATGAGTGGTGGTGAGTTTTAGCACTTTGTAGTTTGTTATTGTCCACAAAAAAAGCCACACATTTTCATGGCAGGTAAAAAGTTTGCGTATACTTTCACCTGTAAAATATGTCGCTGCACCTTTTTGTATATGTACACTTAATACACGAGGCTCCAGATCACCACTGTGATTAAACACAGTTGAATGGGACTTTGCAGGCTGAAAGAAGAATTTGCAGAGCAGCTCTCCTGTGTGAAGGCTGAACACCTCAGGGTGTTGGAGCGTCTGCAAGCCACCCATGCCCTGGAGCACTCATCCTCCAAGGTGGCAGAACTGAGCAATAAGCTCAACAGCCAGGAGGTACAGGTTCACTCACCCACCAGCGTAATTTTAGTCCCAAGGTGAAAATCTATTCTATTGCTTCAGCTCCCCATCTTCTCTCAGGTAGCAATGAAACACCTGCAGCAGCAGCTGAAGGAGCTGCAGGAATGTAAAGAGGCTCTCTCCATCTCCAGGCGCAGAGAAGAAGTTCTGCAGAAGCAGGTGAGCAGCTTGTTTTCTGCAGGTTCTACCAGTCCCCTGCTCCTCAGTATTGATTGAGGAGAGCCTCAATCAATACTATTGTAAAAGTTTACAATAGTATTGATTGAGGCTCTCCTGTGTGAAGGCTGAACAGGAGGTATAAGTATTTATACCTCACCAACTTCCTCATATTACAGCTCCATTGGTTTTTAGTATTTTCTTCAGTTAATGGTCTCTGTAGTTTCTGTCCATTTGTGGTCAGCACCTTGTAAAGCCACATTTAGCAGCAGTTCTCTCTTTACCAGCTTTGGACATCTGCGGAACACCCTGCAGCATCTCCACAAAAAATTTTTGCGTGGCTGCCGCACTTTTTCATGGCAGGTAAAAACTTTGTGTATATTCAAAATATGGAGACGCACAGTAGCTTATTTCTTTTATTGAGGGGTGTTCACAGTGTTTCTCGTCTGACCTACACTAATATAGTGTAGGTAAAAAGTATTTGATCACACATCCAAATTATCGGAACAGGTGTTCCATCACTTCCATGGCCACAGGCGTATAAAATCAAGCACCTAAGCATGCATTCTGCATGCTTAGGTGCATTCTACATGCACCTAAGCAATGAAACACCATGACTCTTCCAACAGTTCCAAGAGGAACAGTCATGTTCCTCTTCCAACATGACTGTCATGAATGAATGTCTTTATGGACCTTGTTGCTTTGTGCTCTGGTGCACAGAGTCTGGTGTGAATGAGCTTGACTGGCGTGCACACATCCTGACCTCAACCTTTGGTTCAATTAGAGCGGAGACTGAGAGCCAGGCTGTATGTGACCTTGCAAATATGCTTTTGGAAGAATGGTCAAAAATCCCCATAAATTCTCCTGTGGACAGCCTTCCCAGAAGAGCTGAAGCTGTTCTAGCTATAAAGGGTTTACCAACGCCATATGGATTAGGAACACAATGCTCACATGCGAGTCAAAGCATGTGAGCCTTGACTTGTGAGAAAATGTGGCAAATAGAAGAGAATAAAAGTGGAAGAGTGGCAAATAGAAAACCAATGTAAATATTTAAAAATACATCAAACACTATATTGCCAAAATACTGCCAATACATATATTGGCAGTATGTGTATTGCCAATGTGTATTGATTACCAATTATTGTTGGTAATCAGGACCTGCATCGTTTCGTGTTTGGCTTGTGTAATTCTTAATAATTGTGATCAATAATTTATTACGGAAATTCTTAACTATTGTTCAACCTTACAGTCAAATATCTCATGAATAACCTCTTTTTCTATGCCATGTAATCTTGAATTATAAGTAAATGATCAAATCAGTTAACAAATTATGATCAAGTGAAATGGAATACACAAAAAATTAACTTCAAGACTATCTTGACCATCTACAGAGTACACAGAATCTACTGTACACAACAGTCTAAAACTGACTAAAATCAGTTTTAGATTTTTTTTAAATTTCTTTTGTAAAAGTAAGCCTGTAGTAAACAACCTGAACTGGGTGTACGCTCATCTGTAATGAGGGAATGACTAATGTCTGCTTTACATTAGTCTGCTTTACATGCTGCTGTGTCAGCATCAGGACTTCACCTCCTTGCTTACTCTAATGTTCTGCTCATGCTTAGTTAACCAGGTTGCTGCAGGAGATGAAGGAAGCTAAAGAAGCTCAGAGCTCTGAGGTGAAACTTCTGTGCAGTCTGGAGAGGAAGATCATTAGCATGGAGCTCAGACATGAGCATAGAGAGAAGGAGCTGCAGCAGGTACCACAACACACACTTTATCTATTAGATGCTGACTTGTTTCTCTGCTGGCGCTCCAAGCTGCCAGGACATGCAACACACCTGAGAGATGATGCACTGAGACCGTGCTTTGTTCCTGTTATTCCTAAAGCCAAAAGCACCTGTCACGAATATCCAGTTTGATATTCCTCTATCAAACTGGATAGAGAAATATAGTTCCATGATTATTTAATATATCCAGATATTAGCTGGAGGTCTGGATGTGACCTGTCTTTGCAGGTTGTTGCCGAAACGTTTCAGATGTCAACGGCTGACCTGCAGTCAGAAGTGGAGCGGTGGCGGCGCCTGGCTCAGGACAAGAACAGAGAACTGGACGCTTTCCGCTCAGAGCTGGACTCCATACTGGATATCCTGAGACATCTACAGAAACACGGCGCGAACCATGGAAACTTCACCTTGCAGAGTTTGCATTGTAATGTTAGCCAGCACATAGAAGACACTGTTCTGTTCTCAGCTGAACAGAGACAGGCATTTTCAGGTTTTTGTATCTAATTTAATATGTATTAAAAAAAAACAAACATCATATATAATGCGTACGTGTATGCAGCCTGTTGCGGTTACTCCTCTCATTGTTTGATTTTTAAAAAAAATATTTTAAATATTTTTCAATTATTTTATTTCACCACTTTATTTTACTTTGCCAGAAGAGTATCTTCAACAATGTTGACTAAAAAAGTCATTATCTTTTTTCTTCATTATTGAGATACTTTATATACTCTGCTGAGCGCAACAAGTTGGCCGCATTGCTTACACCAGGGATCAGCTGATTGGGCTGAAACCAGCAGCCCAATCAGCTGATCGGTAGCAGTACGGTAGCACTGTTTATCTGTGCTACTGTAAATCCGTGGCACTGCCAAAGGCTGGATTTCAGCCTGATTTAGTCATTTCTTCATTTTGTCTCTTGTTGTAAACCTCCTCGCAGAAGTGTGCACTACAGATCACCATTTTAGTAGACTGTTGGTGGTGAATTATCACCCAAGGTAGTTTTTTTTTCTGTGCTGAAAATTGTTGAATACCATGTCTTCAATACAATTATACATATAATTGTATGTATAATACAATACTTATTAATACTTATTAAGCACTTATTAATAAGTGCTTAATAAGTAAAAGATCTAAATTAAACTAACACTCCAGTGAAGTATCAATTTCATAAATCCCCATTTTCTGCTTCTTTTGCTGAAATTAAGCAGTTTTTTCACACTTTACTGTGAAACGTTGTACATGTTCTAGTCCAAAACCTTTTTTCAAGTATTCTGAGGTGTTAAAAGAAAATTAACAATCGTTCCATTTTTCTGTTCTGTCACTGAGATAAAGTTACTTTTCCCACCTTTGCTCTAACTCCATTCAAACATGCCATACTGGCATGTTTTAAATTGTTTTTACACTTACAAAGGTAAAAACACAAAACCACAAATCTTCCTTCTGATGAGATCACAAGACTGTTTCCAGAGCATTCAGCTGGAATAGCAGAACCAAATAATAGTTTAGAAGTTTTTTTTTATTACAAACAGTACAATTTGAACATTCATTGCTGAGATCAAGCAGTTTTTCCCACTTTGCTGTAACTCCCCTTGCCTATCATTTGATAGTTGGAGGGTCCAGTTTTAAATGATGGTGGACATGGCCGACCATGCTCATGCATGGTCGGCCATGCATGAGCATATTATTGGAATATTATTATTCCAATAATATTGGAATAAGTATAAAAATATTGGAATAAGTATAAAACCTTTCAAATTATTCTGAAACTATTAGATTAAAAGTTCTAGCTGATGGTGTGTCACCTAAAGCTTTGATTATTCAAGGAGGATATCACCCAGAGCTCCATTTTATTTGACTTTGATAAATAATTTGTGTCAAATGTAGCTGACACAAAGTTTTACTTTTATGATCAAACTGTTTTATAACTTTATTATAATGCACAAACTGAGCAGCTTCTCACTGGTGCATACTCACTTTTTCACTCACTTGACATAAAAAACATCTAACCCCAGTCAGTAAACACAAAAAGTAACTTGAAGATCTGGTAACTTTGAAATCAGCAGCTGTGGAAGAATTGTTCTTTCTTCATATGTTGCAGGAACCTTAAGTCCATCCTATCATGTTCCATCCCTGAGAAGTGTCCAGGTTCCACTGGTTAGGCATAGAGTGGTGGCTGCAGACATGTGTCTTTGGTGCATAGAAATATATGCTTTCTTTTTATTAACACAGCTTTAAATGAAAGTAGGTTTTTTTGTCCTCCGTCTCTTCAGGTAGAAGGGCTCATCAGCCCTTGAAAGCGTGGCATTCCTCCTCACTGAAGCAAAGTTGCTTCAACAATCTGAGAAACCAACAAAGACAAAAACCCCTCAGTGCAAGCACACCACAGCTTAATATTGATGCACACATTATGTTCTTCAGCATATTATTTGCTGACAGTGGCCTGCAAAAGTATTCATGGTCCTTGAACTTTTCCATATTTTGTCACAACCACAAACATGAATATATTTCAATGGAAATATATTCCATTCCACAGATTCCCACAGTCAAAGATCTACACAAAGTGTATCACACTCAATAAGAATGTCTATAAGGAAATCTCCATTCTGATTATTTGATAATAAACTCAAAATGTTAAGATTGGTGGTTTCAAAGGATACTGTCACTTTGTGTTTAAAAAGACTCCTTTCAAATCATAGTACAGAAATAGTTATGCAACAACAAATCTTCCTTTTCAGATTCAGTCTGAGACTGTTTTAAGAGCATTCAGCTGGAATAGCAGAACCAACGAGGTGTGGTTGAGATCTAAGCAGCTCGTGCACATGCAAAAATGTTGATGTACATAAAATAATTTTTTTATATAAAAACATTTAAAACGTATGAAATATTTTAATTTTAATACTAAAAAAAAAGAACAGCCAGCCAAAGTGACTTTAGTTATTTGGATAAAACTGAGGAACTATTATTATTTATCATAATATTCATAAATTTCATAAATTTATCATAATATCATTAATATTCCATACCCTAATGTTTGCTCTGTGAAGGCAGAAGGCCCACACACACAAACGTAGCATTTTGACCCATGTGGCCTGAGAAGAAGGTCGTTCAGCAGGGTTTCATCCACCCGACCCTTCCTGCCGGTCCAGCTGGCAGAGGGCTCAGACAGGATGTACTCCACCTGAAACCTGACAGCGCACAACACCATGACTGTCTGAAGAGAGCAGGGGAACAAGGGAAAATAGCAGCTTTCTAGCTTAGTAACAAAGACAATCACTGTTCCAAAACTATGTCAGATTACAGTTTGGAGAGTATATTGACTCCATGTCAAAACAAAACCAACTGAAACTTTTACAGATTATTTTTCTCATTTCCCACAACCACCAACCCAGGTGTTCTCCAGAAAGAGAACATTTTATATCACCACTTTGTTTTACCGTTCATCATTAGCTGCCAGATCATCCAGTTGGCAGCGCCACAGTATGTCTTCCTCCTGTTTGTTGAAAAACAGCAGCTTTGTTGTCCTGTGAACACATAGTGATCATTTGTAATATCTGTCAACAGCAAAACAAAATACTAGTACATCTGGAAAAGTTTTTTGCAAGTCATCTCAGAACTTTTATAGAGCAAATATTTCAAAGTTTTATGTTTTAGAATTTTAATGATTATAGTATAGGTAAAGAAAAAACTAAATGTAATGTTTTGGAACATTACAATATCACAGACCAAAAAACATGTTTTAAGGGGGCAGTATTATGTAAAATTGACTTTTTTGAGCTTTAGATCATGTTATAATGTTAGAATCTCATCAAAAACATACCTGGAGTGTTACTTTCAAGAAGCAGATATGCATGCATTAACATGCATTAACGTGTTAAATCTGACAATTTTAACACGTTAATATTACATAACGCAGATTATTCAAATTATGTAGACCTACAGGCCTTTCTCCCACAGATTCACCAGTTCAGTTCACAGCAGCGCGTCATTAACCGGACACCGGATAAAAGGTTTCAGCAACAGCAGACAGCAACAAGAGTTCTAGTTGAAAATCCAATCTTTGCTGCTTTGTAGGGCCATTGATAGACATAAATACGTAGACGCCTCATTGACGTTACGTCGCTGCCATCTTGTATGTGGCGGTAGAGCGATCAGAGTTCCCATGTGCTGCGCGGGCTTGTCAACCGTTATACAATACAAACTGGATTCATTCCAGTTTGTATTGTACTCTTCTGCTCTTTAAAGAGCAGAATTACTTGACTTTGCAGCCAGAAACTAGCTTCTAAACAACAGAGAAATATTTCCTATGTAGCTAAATTAGCCCGAAGTAACCATTGATTGTTAGCATAGCTAACGTTTTCATACAGTGTTTTCTAATGAGAGAGAGCTGATGAGAAACCGCTGTTGGAGGAGAAGTGCATTAAAGACCAGGGAATTTTGTGAGGAAAGATCAGTCAGGATCAGAGCTGGAGCTGCTGCTGTTCTTCTGTTTCACAGCTCAGCTTCACAATGTCGAAGCTGAGCTCGTAGCATCTTTATAATTAAAGATGCTACGAGCTCTTAAACTCGGGCAAAACTTATTTTGAGTCAGAGCCCCAAAATGCTGAAAATGTATATTTTCTGAATGTTAAGGAATCAGATATGTATTTTCTATTACACTTCTGGATAATTTCTCTTTGATCATTTAGCCTCACTGGACTTCTCCCAGTTTGACCAGCAGACTGAAGGCCAGTGTTCCCAGTATAATATAAAAATATATAAATATATATAATATTTGTGTTTTATTGCACACTTTTATTGCATTCTTTCATTTTTTGTGTATTTAAATATCGCAATCTGAAGTGTTCGAGAATTAATACAGCTTATGTAATGAAATAAAAATCTCTTAGAATTTTTTCACTCTGCTGTCTATAGCAAAGAGTGACATATACTCTTGACATATACTGTAATAATTTTTTTTTTTCAGAAAAGAGTAAGAAAAATATGTAGTTTAATATTTGACAATGGCAGATTTATCAAGTCCTTTATCAATAAATATAAAAAAAATAAATACAAGAAAATACTTTTTTTTCCTATTCTTTCCTTTTTCTCTCTTGCTCTCGATGAAGGCAGACGCTTTTTTCTGCTCTGGGCTCTGGGCATAGATGCCCAGAGCCCAGAGCCCTGCTTGCTCTGTTTTTGTCCTGGCCTTTTCTATATTTTTGGAGCCTTTCTTTGCACATCATCCAAATCTACAAATTATGGATCTGGTCAAACGATCCAATTGATCAAATTTTTTGACGAGAAGTCTGGGCACAGGAGATTTCTTCACAGATTTCTTGTCCTGCGGGGACACATCCGGCAGGATTCACCCTGGATTTATTCATGATAACAGGATTTCTGCTGTTTGGAGCTTGTGGATTCCTGGGTTATCAACAAATTTGTGACGGACTTGGCCGAACTAGCGAACACTCAGACTGTTGATGTGGACAGAGATGAGGACTCTAAAACTCACTAATGGGATGGAATCGATCTTGGAGAAGTTGCTAGTTTCTATTCAGTGGAATGACCAAACTAATTTGGATCATTGGGAACTGTGATGTATCGGAGAGACTTTATGGAAGATTGAAATTTATAATCTTCGCGACCTAAGACATTCTGTTTCTGAATTGGCTTTCCCCATGTGGCCTTGGGAGGGCTGCATATTTCTAATCTCCTTGAAGATATGTAAACACAACGCTCTTCCCTCCTCACCCCCACCTGTATCCAGGGAGTTGCGAAGCAACCTGGCTTCATGGCCTTGACGTCACCGCCTTCACTCGGGCAAAACAATGTTTTGCCCATTGTTTTGTCTGAATATTGCTAATATGCCCTTTCCTCTTTTCTTTTTAGTTTTAGGTGGAGTACTCCCTATTTAACCCAGAAAAGTATTATTTTAGTTCATTAGTAATATAAATTGTGGAGTATGCACTATTTAGATTATACAGCCCAGAAATGGAATCAGAATTAGAATAACTACGAACTTGGAATCCAGAAATACTTAACAGGAACAGTTAGTTTATATTACTTTTAACCCAGAAAAGGAATTAGCTTCAGCTTATTTTATTAGAAACTGTAGAGTATTCACTATTTAGAAATGGCATTTCTAAATAGTGAGCACTTAGTTTACATACAGGAGCACTTAGTTTACATACTTTAGAACATTAGATTAGTTTTCTTTCCTCTTTTTTCTTTCCTTTGGTTTGTTATTTTGTTTGTATTTCCTTTTAACTCATGTAAAGCATTTTAATTGCCTTGTTGCTGAAAATGTGCTATATAAAAATTACCTTACATTAAATGTACATTAAATTATGGAATCATGTAAATATGTACTTTAATAAAACACTTTAAAAGTGTTCGTCTGTTCATCTATGTCAATATAAAAACTATCAGAATAATTTCTATCAAATAAAAACATTGTGCTCTTTATTCAGAAATTTCCCAAAACAATTAAATAATTACATCAACGTTAGAAATGCTCTCTGTAGTGCTTTCTTTGATTACCAAATATGTTAGTGTGTGTGAGAGAATGTGTCAATGGTATTAACTTAAAGGTATTAAAATACTTTGTGAAGTTCGGCCCATTTACTTGCATTAGCTTACTGGCAGATAAGCCACATTCAATATGGCGGACGCTGTGACATAACGCAGCAACGGGCCGACCTGTTCTATGAGGCGTCTACGTATTCATGTCTGTGGGGCCATTATCGGATGATAATGGCCCCAGTCATGTTTTCTGACGTAGTAAAGGAGTAAACTGATTGTTCCCACCTGATTGTGTCAACTTCTCGTAGAGCCAGGCTGATGAGGCGAACCATTGGCGTGAATCCTGTGCCTCCTGCTAACAGATAGAGGTGTGTGACATCACGAAGTGGGCGGAGGCTGAAAGTACCCTCTGGACCACTGACGGAGATATTTTCACCTTGGAAATCAGAAAACCCCAAAGTAAAACTGATTGGCAACAGGGATCAAATATCAAACAGCAACAAAGTATAAACCTTTACAGAACATTTTTAAAAGTAGAATTATTGTTATTATTAACTATTGAAAGGAAAACTTTCTAATAGTTGTTATTGTTGTTTCCTTTGATCTTGACCTACTTTTCACATGCAGTGATTAATATAAGAGGCTTTCTTCATCTGTTCAAATACTGTAAGGAGGAAGTGGTTCAAGTAGCAGATTTTCTAAATGGCTCTTAGGAGAAACTGTTCATCATAATGAGTCACTGTTTGCTTTCAAGGAAGACCTGAGATGTCCTCAGATATACTAAAATCTAATTAGAGGACACATGCATGTAAAGACATGCATGTAAAGACATGATGACACAAACGCATCGCCTCATTGTTTGACCTGGCTGTGACATACCCATCTGCAGGCTGTTCAGATATGGGGTGAAAACTCCATCGGGATAGACTTTAATCATGAGGTAGAGGTATGATTCATGTGAGGAAGATGAGGAAACTGGAACCATATTCTGATCCACTGGAGTGTATGGCCTCACTATCTCAGTACCTGGAAATATAAGTACATGCCGTCAAGTATTCTAACAATTTCTATGTTAATCATCACATTTGCCAAAGCCATTTAACTTTGACTTAGATTTTTTTATTATATAAATAATAATGTATTATTAGTTCACTTAAAACAAAAAAAACTTTACAGAACATTTTACATTTAGTGACACTTATGGAGATTTCTCTAAGCAGATCATCTTCATCTGTGAACATGACCAACACTCAGGTTTGTTGTTAGCTACCTTCAATGATAGCTTTGAGGTAGACATGTTTTCCAACAGCCACATGCATGACTGTCCCTCCAGGAAGCTGCAGTCTGAAAACATGTGTATTATGAGTCACCTCCATTTTAGACACCAGTGTACAGTCTCGATAGAAGGGCCCTTGAGGAAATAGTTGGAGAGAGAGTAAAAAAGAAATCAATAAAGTTTTATTAGAAAACCAGTGATGCTGAATGTGTAAGATGAAATCCTGGTTGTGACTACAAAAAACATCTTCTAGTTCTCAGCTGACTAAATTTTGACTATAATACACTCAGCAGTGTAATGAAAGGCAAATATCATCAGGAACGTGTTGCATATCGGAAACCTGACATATCAGTAAATAGCTTGAGCACAAATGTCATACACGTCAGTAACGCGTTAATCTAATCTGGCCCCTAGTTTCAGTAACAAGTATTCTAACACATTACTATTTACAATCAGATTAAAGTTATGCATCCTCGTAGCATAATGACTGTCATTCTAGGATGAACACTCACTTTAGCATTTGCCTTACAGCTAACAAGCTAAATACTCTGGTAGCACATACAGGCTACAAGATTCTGATATATTTGATTGGTCAAAATGCAATGATATAAGTTGACTGGCAATTGAACTGGTTTGCCTCTTTCTAAAACCAACATAAAAAAACAGCTCAGCAGTTTTAAATTCAATATATCAGTTTGACCAACAAACTGAACAATGTAGAGAGAACAACTCTCTACATCAGTGCAACAGTTTGATCTACAAAATAAATAAAAATGATACTTTTCACATCTAAGCTTAGCTCCTCACTGTTAACTCAGTCTCACTTTCCAGCCCTGCATTCAGTAACTTACCAAACATGAGCCATGAAAAATACTGAGGCAAAAAGCCTAATTTTTTTCCCCCCTGACATTTTCAGTCACAAACATTTAACCAAAATACCTACTGATATGCGTTTCTGTCTCTGTCTCACTCTGACTCTGTGCAGCTTGATGTCCCTGCATGGATTCATGTATTTACAACAGACACTGCAGGATCAGAATGTGAATTAACTAAATATAAAAAGTATCTTTTTATCATACAGAATGAGAATTTAAACAACTTAACAATTTTCAGATGTATACATTATATACATCTCAACTCTATTTACTGGGTAGCAAACATTTTCACTCATTTATTTTTAAATGAGTGAAAATTTAGCCCTTTTCTTTTCATGTCTCCTAACCATTACCCTGAAAAATAATAAATAATGAAAAAAATATTGAAACGTTGAAAGAAATTAACCCGACATCCTCACCTGTTCTCCTTTCTAGTTCTTTTATAATTAATATAAATTTTATATGTTCACACCCTGAAACTCCACCTGGCTCTCCTATGCCTTCCCCTGACCTGCTCCTCTTACAATAAAATAGTTTAGTTTATTTAAAAATTAAAACCAGTTAATACATATCTCAACAAACTAAAGATCTCACCAGAGCTTCTTCACCCCTCTTCAGCATCATTTTAGCACTGCCATTCTGCTAAATATCTAATATAATATAAAATAATATAATATTACATGTTAAGTACATGTTGAGTATTATCAGGTGTTGCTCACTTTAGATAATGAAAAGGCTCATTTTGCTGCTGTTTCAGTCTCATTCTCATGAAATAAAACATTGTGGCTTGGAGTAGCTAACTTTTAGACAAAGTTAGCAGTAAAATTTGGGACATGTGGCTATTCCAGAATTAAAACGGCTTAACCAAAAAGATTTAGTTCTATTTATGAAAGTAAACTGACAAGGTTTACTTGTCAACGTTCCCGACAGACCGTTTACCTCATTCAAACGGAGCTTCTCACTCACTTCCTGCTGCCTTTAAGCTCTGAGCTGTTCAGAGCTCAGAGTGCTTAAAGGTAGACCCCGCATTGGCTGCTCCGGAGCAGGAAATACAGCGGCCATCTTGGAGCGGTCGTCCCTCCTACTTTGCTCAATCAAAACAGCATAAGATGCCTCAGCACTGAGGGATATTGTTGTTCGGATCGATGGACTATTGATGTGAGGGCTCCACAGACAACATTTCACAAGTAAGATGGACATATTATTGTGTATATTTTGTGATTAGAATATTACTTTACTATATTTATGTCCACCGGCGAGATACAAACTAATATTAGCTACAGTGCTTGGTGTAATACGGGTTCAGCCCCGCGATGAAGGCTAACTGAGATTCCGTAAATCTAAAAATATTAATTATTCTCTAACATTGACTTAGATTATCTGACACAAGAGCCTACATTAGAAATGAAACAATGTAACATATATTATAAAACTTATATTATGTGTTATAACATTCACCAGCAAAGTTTACACAGGTGGTAAAGACTATTATTTATATGTAATTTTTTCACTCTGTCAAAAGTAAGATACATCCCAAATCTTCCGTTTTTGTTTTGAAGGTTTCCTAAAGACACGATATGAGGAAGAAGTGGGAAATATCTTTAAAGAGAGAGACGGATTCACTGCAGCATGGATGAATCTCGCATCAGATTTTGGACTCAATTTCAGCTGCTGAATCACTCTGAAGCTAGAACTCGTCGGCTGTCTGTATGTATGTATACACATACATATAAACATGTATCCAATATATATTACTCAGTATTAATCATTATTTACTTGTGTCATTATTAATCATTATTTATTTGTGTTCGTACAGTTATATAAATATGTATTGATATTACTAAATAATTTATTAAATAAATTATGAACAGCTGTGTGCTTTGTAATATGCTCATCATACATCAATATCAAAATATTCCATTCCTATTCTATTGTTACAGCCACTAAGCATATTTAAATATGATGAACTATGTATTAAAAACATACTTAAAAAATACAATTATTTATAAATGTAGCTTTGACAGATGTTTGAATATGGTTTACAGTAACAAAAAAGCGTGTTATGATCGATTAAATGCGGTGATACGTCATTGTGCCTGCTAAACACATAACGCTGAGTGGAGTGGTGGACCGCTCCAAGATGGCCGCCCTAAATCTCGTCAGCAACAATAGGCGAGAGCGGTCGATAAGGTGTCTATTCTTTATATTATGTCTATGGTTCAGAGAGGGGAGGGGGGAGGTGGGAGAAGGCGTTCTGCTGTGGTGCGCCTTCAAAATAAAAGCACGATGGGTGTGCTGTGGTGGCGCAGGGGTTCAGCACAACCAGCAAAGGAGGTCTTAGTCCTCGACGCAGCCGTCGCAGGTTCGATTCCCGGCCTGGCGACCTTTGCTGCATGTCTTTCCCCATCTCTCATTACTAACTTTCCTGTCAATTAACTTAAAGGCCACTAGAGCCAATAAAACCTTTAAAAAAAATTTTTTTTTTAAAAAAAGGGAAACAAAATAAAAGCACGCGAGTGGAAGATTTTAAAATTCTTTGCAACTGGGGTGAAATTATTGGGGGGGATGAATGTGACTCTCTCCAATATTGGAGGAACATGTCCCCCCCATCCACCCCGGTTCCTATGGGGATCAGGATCATCTCTGGATTCATTGTTCAGTGGGACATAAAAAGTGACATGTCACAGAGCTCATTAAGATTCTCACCTCTGTTTTTTTTGCATATAAATGTGTTATGAAATTCCAGCGGTTGCCCAAGACTTGTCCATTTTCCTCTAGTTTGTTTGTTTATGGTGACCTGGATCTTTCCCACAGAGAAAGCAGTATGAACTGTTGGTGATAACCAAAGTTTACAATTAGAAACATGCCATTCAGACACATCCCCAAAGTGAGATGGAAAACACACAGAAAACAAGCTTTTTCACTTCCTGTTTCATAAAGCTCAGCTATGTAGAGCTTGACAATGGCCTAACACTGACTTAACTTGGAAGAATAATCCAAAGCAATGCGGTTAAAAGAGACCAGTTTTGAAACTAAAAACAGTTTTACCTGGAACTGATGAATTTTTCAAATATTTGATTTTTGTCTTCAACCAAAAGTGTAAAAAATAAAAATCCAACTGATTTGGAAAATCAGCAGCACCGTTTAATGAAATACTCTTTTCTTACCAGAAACGTTTTCCTCAACTTCATGAGCAAGATCTGAAAGGAAATAAAAGCCATTCAAATAAATGGCCTTTATTTGAACAGTGTTTTATTTGGTCTAGACCCCCAAACACACTACATCCATTCACATTCACACACTGATGATGGGAATCATCAGATGTGATATTGTAGCCACATCTGCCCTGGCGCAGTCTATCAGAGGCGAAACTCATGTAACAAATAAAACTCTTTACTAATACATATAAGAAATTACCTTTTTTATTTCATATGTAAAATATCAGCAGAAAGCTTGGCCCCCACGTAACCTGGTTAAAAGGCTGTGACGGATGGATGGATCGATCTATAGCCATCCATCCCTCACAACCTGCTAGACAGACAGACAAGCTGTGTTTCCATTACAAATAGTTTCTATTCTGAATGTTTTTGTCATTTGGATTTAGCAATATGCGCAGCTGGTTAAGAATTTTACCAGCGGTGATGAAGACGAGTTCAGTATGACATTGTGCTTAAGTGAGTCGACACTTGGAAATATGCGGATGTTAGGTCCTCTGAAAGATTTGCCTTGTGCAGACCACTATGTATATGTTCCTGCCATTTGTGCCATCATGGGAAAAGTTATTCATGCATTTTCCTTTCAGAGAGATATTTACATTTAAGGTGTAAGTATTAAACATGTTTCATATTTCTACTTTTTCAAAGCTTGTTGATAGAGCTGAGGCTGCTGGTGATTGTACAGCTTAATCAGCTGGATGGTTTGAGTCCTTTTCTGAAAATGCTTATTTGGCATTATTAACATACAATATGATAAAGTAACTTGCTTATGACTATCAACAGTATTAATGTAATATTATGATTATTATTTCATTTTCCTTTGTTTCCACCAATTTTAAAGCTTTATTAGTTTTCTTTTTCAATTATGCATTTATTTTTGTAATATTCATGATTTATTTAAGGCAATATTTTTATTTATTGTGACATTTCATTTTTTTCATATTCTGTATTTTTTTCTATCACTTTTTTAAACCATACATGGATTTATTTTCTCTAGTACTTCTTTCCTTTTTCTCACCTCTAGTCTTATATTTTGTCAAGTCAGATTTCTTATTTTTTTCTCAGATCTGTTTATTTCTGTCTGACTCTTTGTAGGAGGTAATAAATGTTCCTTTTTTAAAATTTGTTGTTATAATGTAATTTTTTTATTATGTAAATGGAAAAACAACAACAACAAAAAATCAGTTTTAAGAATCAGCCCAAAAGTATCGGCAGCACATACTGGTGATTGATTAGACTGATGTCAAAATAATGGGTATCAGCTTCGGCCTTAAAAACCGCAGCTTTTTAAGGCCGAGCGAGCTCTAATCTGCACCATTTCATCTACAAAACAAACGTTTCATGACTGAGTATTCATGACTATTTCTGGAATACATATTGCTTGAATGAAGTAGTTTTTTTCTGGACCTAACTAAAATCTACAAAGTGGAAACTAGCAAAGAAGAAAACTGATTCAATTCCTTTAGTTGGCAGTATCAGCTCAATTACACCAGATCAATGACAAGCTCCTAGAACATATTTAAAGCTACACAAAATTATGTTAATGCAATTGGAAGTAAATGTATTTTAATTCTGTAAAGGGAAAAGAGAAAACAAGAAGTAACTGTGAATCTGCTTACCTAAATGTATCATGTAGGACAGTTTCCCAAGGAGAACTTCCAATCGAAGAATTCCCGCTTTGAGGTCAACGGTCACACATCCTGAGCTGGAGATCTGAGAGAAACAACATGACATACACAGCATATTAGGCAGCATTCACACTGCAGCATGAAGTGACCCAATTCTGATTTTTTGTCAAATCGGATTTTTTTTTCTTTTGGCGTTTCCCGGCGTTGTTATGCGACCTGTATGTGTTCTGCAGTTTGAACGGGCAAACAACCAGAAAGTGTCCCGCATGCGCAGTAGGGGGCGCAAAAAGCGTTCTCAGTGTTCGCCATAAAACGAATAAGTGCTCAGTGTTTGCCGAAGTAAACATGGATGCTAACGGTGGAGCATAGCTTACACATTTGAAGTTGTTGTCAGCATATTAACAATTTAATCCTCATTACAATCCACCATAGTTGTAGTTTTTCTTCTCACTTGCACGTATCAGGACGTTCAGGTCGGATGAATGCGACCTAGGCGTTAAGGTGACATTTGAATCTGATACATATCGGATAACCAAGTGGCCTTGGGTCACATTCAAAAAGAATCCGACCTGTGTTGTTCAGACAGTCATGAAAAGTTCAGATGCAGGTCGCATTACATCAAAAAAGTCGGAATCGGGTCACTTCAGGCTGCAGTGACCCAATTCTGCAGGGTCACTGCAGAATCTTCTGGCAGCCTTAGTCTGGCAACTGGCTTTTAATACCCAACAAGGTTTCAACAGCTTCACTACAGAAACATAAGAATTCAGGCAATGTTTGGAATTTCTCTGCATCTTTTAAACAAGTGATTAATTTTAGTTAAACCTTCGTTACCTTTCTTTTGGTATAAACAGCCAGATGAACAGTTGCATCAGTTTGAAACCAGTCGTACCTTTAACAGCAAACACCACATGCAGTTAAAGTCATCAGTCTTTAACTACATCTCCGTGCAAATATACTCAGTTTCATACCGAGGCTGAGAGTCTTTGTTTGGTGGAGGAGGCCCTGCAGCAGGTGGAGCAAGACCTGCTGCTGGTGATAAAGGCAGGATGATGGCTGAGGAAGAGATGTCAACAAAAGATTACAATCAGTACTTTTTAAGTGATTCTACCGCAAAATGTTTTAGCATTATTATTATTATTATTATTACATGCAGCTGTTGTTGGGTTCAACAAACATCAAAGTATAAAAACATCTATAACAGATATAATTTTATGCATTATTCACATAAAAATAAAAAAAATTGGATCTGATTAAAAGTTAAAACACATTTCATGAAAACACCACATTTTGGTTATTTTACCTTAAAAATCCATAATAAGAAATAGTAACAAGTTATTTTATGATGAGGGCAGAATGTGATTACTGCTTTGTTTTTTGAGAATATTGAATTGATACAGACAGAGTAAATGTCACAGTGACATACATGGTGGTAAAAAAAAAAGGGCAGGAGTAATTCATCAGATCACGTTCCATAACATGTAAACAGAATGAACTTGTATCTGAAACTAATGTAAAGTCACATTTAGATTAAAACAGCTCAGCAGTTTGGGGATCAGAGTTTTTTCTCAATCTGCTCTCCAACTCTGGAAATATTGACTTTCTTCCTACTTTAACATCACAACTCAAAATGTTGAGTTGTGATGTTTACCAAAAAAAGGTGGCTTTTTTGGTAATTTCTTTTTTCTTCTACATCTGTTTTCATTTTTAGTGTATTCTTGTTTTGTTTTCTTGTCAAGTGTACTTGGGTGTCTGGAAAAGATTTAACATGTAAATACATTATTGTTATTAAACATTATTAATTTTAGAAGGTTTAGTTTTTATCCCAGTCCTATACTTACAAATACAAGTATAGGACTCAGAGAACCTTCTTGAATTTTCTAACACAACATTTTTCTCACTACTTTAAAAACAAAAATGACTTCAACTGCTTTCCAAAAAGTTTACAGCTATGAATATGTTTACAGGGAGGATTTAGAAGGACTAATGTCATAGTAGAATCAGTTTCCTGTGTCATTTTCTTTGAGATTACAAGACTAAATTCCATTTTAGTTCAGGGCGGAAGCACCATATCAAAAACAGAGAGCATAATCAGCTTTCACCTTTACTAGCTGTTGCGGACTTAGTAGTCATTCGTCCAACCAGGCACTCTTTTAACATGGACTCATAATTGACCCATCGATGGACCTGCAAGACACAGCAACACCACCCAGGTGAGAAACCTCATAAGGTCAAGGTCAACACATTAGTATGCTATAAGATAACACCATTGTCTTAGAAGATGGGACAATGCTGCAATACAACAAGGATAAAAGCAATACTTCAAAGTCAGTAACAATGAATACATAAAACTAGCACTAATTATTAAATAGACACATACATCTAATTTTGTGCAAAGAAACACAGTGATACTGACTGACTTTGAATGGGAAGTATACCCACACAAACACACAGTACCTGTTCACAAACAATTCATCCCTTTCATACAAAGGAAATCCTAATCATCTGAGCCTCCTATTGCTATGTTCCATTGATCAGAATGGTACAAACAAGTGCTTTTGATGGTTGTATTTACACTAATAACATATTAGCACATGCATAACTAATAGCACTAATAGCACATGTGCAAAAAAATGTTCTGATACATCAGACTTTTTGTCTGATGTTTGCATGCTCAAACATCAGACAAAAAGTAGGTTTGCATGCACATTTACCAAAATGTGGCTTTTGTGGAGATTTAGTGACGTGTAAATAAATTTGGACAGGTATGATTTTGTAAATCCCCTGATAGTCAAGTGTTCTTGGATACTTACAATTTGGGGAACAACAATGATAAAGCTGAATATACCTAATGGTAGCATGACATCAATAATCAAGGAGTCCACATGCTATGTTAAGGACCAGGGTAGAAGTATTTACCTGAAGTGGAAGCTAGTTCTGGTAATTTCTTGTATTAGAACAGTTTGAATCCAGTGCTTGATACTTCAAGCACTGGATTAATAAGCTGAGAGGCATCTTAATTCATGCGTTACAAAGTACATGTCTGGATCCGGAAAGGGATAGTTCTATAGCTATCCAAAGGTCTCTGGCACAACTTCACCCTCTTCCAATGAGCATGGAAAGAGAACAGATATGGTGAGGTAAAACCTTCCAGCAGCACATGAAGTACTAAAAACCACATCAGGTTGTGGCCTTCATCAGGGTCATTGCTGACATAGAGCTTAAATATAATGAACTTAATCTTAACAGAGAAATGGAATATGAAACGACTTTAACAATACTGAAAAACAGAGACCATCTGAGCTTTACTTTCGTTTTAAGCACAGCTACCTGGTCAAAAAGGTCAGTCCCGTCTATTCCTGCTGCCTTCATCAGCTCCTCTTCTCCACCAGGATGGTAGTCCATGTAAGGTGTCACATTGTAAACCATGCCTGAACATACATAGAGAAAATTAGCTTAATTTGTATTATGTTGTAATGCCTTCTACAGGTATTGGGTACCAAAGAACCTGTTTTTACAAACTGTTATTATGTAACATATAGGAATGCAGGATAACTTTATTTAAAAAGTTAAATCTGTCACCATATTATGACAGATATGCTATGTGAAAAAAAAATCATTCTCCTACACCATTCTAATGGCTGATAACCAATAGCCAAAAACATACCAAGAAATAAGAAAGGCTAGTGAGTAAAAATGTAATAATCAATAATCTAAACAAGACCAAAAACAGTTGACTGTATAAGCTGAGCTGCAGTGTGGAACTTCTATAAAGCATTTTTTTTACATATCTGTTGAAACTGTCACCATGTCATGACAGTATGGTATGAGACCGATAATCTTGAAAAAAAAAATTAGCTCCTCTGCCTTCTCCCAATGGTAGCTAGATACAACCAATCAGATGTAGGAGGCAGGTCGTATAGTTGGCAATCACAATAATGTGACTGACAGCGTAGCCTGTTGTCACAGACTAGTTAGCATTAGGGCTGGGCTAATGCCCATTGAGTATATTGAGTATACTCGATGTATCACAATAATTTCAATTTACGATAGTTAAAGTGGCTATATCGCAACTGCTGAGTCACTGCTATTAGCCATGCTAACACAGCGGTGGTTGATAAGCTAATTTAAAATACCTGCTTTACTGATAATCTGTCAGTTTGCGTGTAGGTCACCTTTTTTTATTTTTAAGCTGAACCAAAACACACCTTATTCCACAGCACAGTTTGTCAAAGTCAAGCATAACTGACCTACTTCCCTCTCCCTTGCTATGTTTTTCTTAGTTAAAACTTATTTATCACCTTGTTATCATAGTGTAGACAGTTCATAGCAAAATAATGCATCACTTTTTATATGAGCCTACATTTAAGTCCAGCAGGGAAATGGGGGCAGAAACTTATGTGGGTGACATCATCATGGGGTCTATAGTTTAAAATAACATTGGAGTTCAGTTAAGAATACCGTGATATATATCGTATATGGTGATATAGCAAAAATATATCATGATATTAGATTTTCCTCATATCCCCCAGCTCTAGTTAGCATAGCCACCAATCATGACAGCAAATTGGTTTTCCTGTAACAGCAAGCTGTTTCTCTGCTGTTAAAACATTTAACAGCAAGTACATGAGGTTGACTGACAGCGCTAAGACCTGCCTCATAGCTCTAATTGTTTGTTTTTGGTTGGGACCCTGCTAAGACCATGGAGGGTCTTAGCAGGGAGGAGGTGGAGGAGATCAATTTTTTCACATAATATAAAATAATGTCATGAGATGGTGACAGATTTAACAAAAATGTGAAATAAATATTATTTCTAAAAATGTTTCATACTGCAGCTTTAATGAGAAGAGTCTGAAATGGGAGGGACTAAGCGTTGTGAGTGGCTGACAGCTAGGTGTGTGGGAGCCAAGAGCAGAGCAGCTGACAGTAGATGTAGAGAAAAGGTATGTCATCTTAGAGCCTTTAAAGATCACATAATAAAATCAAGCTACGATAGTAAGGACAGTTTTTCCCAGGTTTATTCATTATTTCTAAATACACGTAAAATAGCTTCCAGAATGTTATTTTGTTTGAAATCTTTTTACTAAATGAAGACTTAATTCATACGATAAATCACTGTCAACCAAGTCTCTGGCAGCCTTCATAATAATCTGAATTAAATAATCTTAGATAGCTATAATTTAGGTAATGTGTACTTATTATCTACAGGGGTGAAAGTAGTTTTAAATTCTTGGGGGTACTATGACAAAAAAAATATGTATGTACACATACATTGCTGATAATTTTTTTATGAAGCGATAAAAGCTGGGTAGCTCTTGAACTGCTACAAAATAAAGCCGTATTTCCCTCAGCCCACTGGCTGCAATGTTGACACCTTGAGATGCCATGAGACCTAAATTCTGAACATCATGGCATGGAGTGCATCCCAGTTTTCTTTGTGTTTTTTGGAGTTTCTGTGCTGATAATTTTTTTTATGAAGCGACAAAAGCTGGGTAGCTCTTGAACTGCTACAAAATAAAGCCATATTTCCCTCAGCCCACTGGCTGCAATGTTGACACTTTGAGATGCTATGAGACCTAAATTCTGAACATCATGGCATGGAGTGCATCTCAGTTTTCCATGTAGCCATTCATTTTAGCTTTTAAACTGGTTATATTGATCCTGTGTCCAGACAGAGGGATAAACAGTAGCCTAGCATCATGACCTGTTTGTTCTGAAGATCCTGCAGCTTCCAGTTCGTCTTCCTAACGCCTCTTCACCCTGACTCTCATACTGATAGGAGCTCTATTAAGTTAAAAGCACATCTTCTGAAGTTGGGATATAAAGTGGAGTAGACTTGCTACTTGTCAGATGACTGAAAACGTTGAACGTATCGTTTCTGCTTCAGCACGGTTTAAGCAGAGAGGTTTAAGCAGAGACTGACAGGCCTCTGCGTCTGCCTTTCTCTAAAGAACTACTGAGCGGGAGGAGACAGCCAGGTGAGGAAAAACTGTTCTTATCTATCGATTCAGTATTTTTATCATACAGACATTAGGCTGTTGTTGTTGTGCTATTAGCTAGCTGCCAGCTAATGACTTTGCTAGCAAAGCTAGATAACAAAAAAGCTTCTTCTCTGTACCGTTAATGATAGCAGTCATTCTTCAGTATTGCTTATGCAATAGGGGCACATCGCCATCCAAAACTGATCATCTCCATAATGGATATATGTCCGATCTTCTAATTTCCTTTGGTGCATAATGTACATTGCATTTATTCTGGCGTTAGGTAAATGTGTCTTGAAGGAAAATAGCACTTTTAGCACTTCTAAATGAATATCCAACAAGGTTATTCATTTAGAATTAAAAATAATTCTAAATTACCAAGATAGATAAAAATTACCAAGATAATAAAAGTGTGTCATTAATGAAGGGGATAAAACTCAATCCAGACTTTAAGTTTAAGGTCTGGTTTGCAGAGTATGAAGTTATTTTCCCCCCACAATTATTCAATGAAAAAAAAAGACCTCAGTTAAGTAAAATAAAATTGTTAATAAAACTTTTGGGATTGTAATGATTTTTTATTTAAAAACAAAACGTTTTGTTTAAAAAAAACTTTTTTAAAAATTAAATAACTCATTTTTGTCTTGTGAACTTAAGTTATTTGCCAAACAAACTTTTATTTGCACACATCATAAATCTTTTGTTGTGATTTTAGGCCCTGCCCATGATGGTCATGTGAGAATCACAAATAGTTTTTTCACTTTATGAGACAAAAATGTGTGATTTTAATTTTAAAAAAAATAAGCAAAACTCAGTAGGCTTTTCTCATGGTGACATGCATTAACAATTCAAATTTTGCTTTTTTTTTTTCTTCTTTCTCCAGTTCCACCTGAATGTCCATTCATCTCCACTGCAGTAGGAAACAGGCAGCTGTGTTTTATAGATTACAGTCCACTAAAAGGTCACATTGTGTCCTTGTTTATATTTTTAATAGTGTAATTCAGTAAAGACAATATGTCTGGTGGTCTAGCTCTGATTTACATATCTTGCTAAATTGCGGGTTTGAATATTGCAATACTTTCCTATAACAAAATAGACCTGCAGAAAGAAATTAATAAAATATCTAGCATATGCATAGTTGTATGTTCTATATAGAGATTTTTCTTAGCTTTGATTGCAAAATGACAAAATATTGTAATTTATCATTGTTTTATTAAACTCTGAAAACTGTGTGGCTTTAATATTCTGTCCTAAAATGCGGTTAGATGTGCCCTTTTTTTTTTTTTTGAGCACCTGCCCCTTTAGTGGTCTCTGCACGGCCCTGAATGTTAGAGCCTCATTTTCAACAGTGGAGCTATAAAGGTTGAGAAAGGTTATCCTTTTGGAGAAAGTCTCATCAACATCAATATTTCCACTAAATAAGAGGCAAAAAAAAAAAGTTTGATAAAGGAAAAGCCTCTCAGACTCTGAGTCCGACAGCACCAAACTATTTTTTTATATTAGACAATTAATTTAATTTCACATAATTATCGCTGTAGAAGCCATCTGTTTGTTAAATACTTAATGAAACATATTTACCGTGTTTATCGTTTGTTGTAAATGACATATGCTCACAAAGAACAAGGTAATTAGTCCAAGTTTGTTGTTTATTGAAGTTCAGAAACTACAGCGCTGTGATGTGCGACAGCAAAGGTAAAACAACCTAAACAGGTGATCAACTCTAAACCACTCGCACCTTTTTATTCTCCGTCTCTCTCTGTCATTTAAGCACATCCGTTGCCATGGCAACCTCATGCACTCCACAAGCTGACCAGAGATTACGTTAAAAACATAATATTCAGTCCGTTTCGATATCAGGTTTTCAGGCTTGATATTTATTTTGCGATCATTAATCNTCCAACAAGGTTATTCATTTAGAATTAAAAATAACTCACCCTGAATTACCAAGATAGATATAATGTATGTAATAAAAGTGTTTCATTAATGAAGGGGATAAAACTCAATCCAGACTTTAAGTTTAAGGTCTGGTTTGCAGAGTATGAAGTTATTTTTCCCCCACAATTATTCAATGAAAAAAAAAAGACCTCAGTTAAGTAAAATAAAATTGTTAATAAAACTTCTGGGATTGTAATTATTTTTTATTTAAAAACAAAACATTTTGTTTAAAAAAAAAATTTTAAAAATTAAATAACTCATTTTTGTCTTGTGAACTTAAGTTATTTGCCAAACATAAACTTTTATTTGCACACATCATAAATCTTTTGTTGTGATTTTAGGCCCTGCCCATGATGTCATGTGAGAATCACAAATAGTTTTTTCACTTTATGAGACAAAAATGTGTGATTTTAATAAAAAAAAATAAGCAAACCTCAGTAGGCTTTTCTCATGGTGACATGCATTAAAAATTCAAATTTTGCTTTTTTTTCCTTCTTTCTCCAGTTCCACCTTAAAGTTTGATGCAGCTCTGCTTTCCTGAATGGACCATCTTCATCTCCACTGCAGTAGGAAACAGGCAGCTCTGTTTTATAGATTACAGTCCACTAAAAGGTTGAATTGTGCCCTTGTTTATATTTTTAATAGTGTAATTCTGTAAAGACAATATGTCTGGTGGTCTAGCTCTGATTTACATATCTTGCTAAATTGCGGGTTTGAATATTGCAATACATTCCTATAACAAAATAGACCTGCAGAAAGAAATTAATAAAATATCTTGCATATGCATAGTTGTATGTTCTATACAGAGATTTTTCTTAGCTTTGATTGCAAAATGACAAAATTTTGTAATTTATCATTGTTTTATTAAACTCTGAAAACTGTGTGGCTTTAATATTCTGTCCTAAAATGCGGTTAGATGTGCCCTGTTTTTTTTGAGCACCTGCCCCTTTAGTGGTCTCTGCACGGCCCTGAATGTTAGAGCCTCATTTTCAACAGTGGAGCTATAAAGGTTGAAAAAGGTTATCATTTTGGAGAAAGTCTCATCAACATCAATATTTCCACTAAATAAGAGGCAAAAAAAAAAAGTTTGATAAAGGAAAAGCCTCTCAGACTCTGAGCCCGACAGCACCAAACTATTTTTTTTATATTAGACAATTAATTTAATTTCACATAATTATCGCTGTAGAAGCCATTTGTTTGTTAAATACTTAATGAAACATATTTACCGTGTTTAACGTTTGTTGTAAATGACGTATGCTCACAAAGAACAAGATAATTAGTCCAAGTTTGTCGTTTATTGAAGTTCAGAAACTACAGCGCTGTGATGCGCCACAGCAAAGGTAAAACAACCTAAACAGGTGATCAACTCTAAACCACTCGCACCTTTTTATTCTC
>NW_006800698.1:33060-37717 GCF_000485575.1 Poecilia formosa | reverse complement strand
ACAAGAAATGGTGTATTTTGAATACACCATTTCTTGTATTCAAGTACTCCAGTCTTTGCTGCCAATTGTTATCGTCCCATTCTTATCCATACTCTTCAAGACTGCTGCAGGGAAATATGGACGCCAAGGTCACGAAGCGACTGCATCAACTCTTTGGCGTCGATGCGGCCGGCATTCTTCCTTAAGAAAGTTAATGCCATTTTCTTAAGAAAAATGGCTTAAGTTTTTATGAAATTGTTTCATTAATTTCATCAATCCCTTTAATATTGCATATTTTCAGGTAAAGCAAGGGAACTGAAAATATGCAGAAAAGGAAGGACAGTCCGGCATGGTCAAAGAGGAGTAGATAACAGTAAGTGTGATGCAGATGAAGGTTCTCAGACACCGGGGACATGACCAAACCAAACAGGTTTAAAAATAAAGCAACTTAATCACAAGAACTGAAGTACAGTTGCTTTTTAAAAACCTTGTTTTGTTTTTTGTTAGTTTGATTAACTTGTGTGTTTAATTGTTGAACAAAATCCTCTTCATCCGGACAGCTGTTGCTGTTGTGTCAAACAGCAACAGTAAGGGTAGTAAAAGTACGTTATGAGTAGTTCTCTTGGACAGTGTGGAGTTTGGTGAGCATTTTGATGATGTCTCATCAAAATGCTCACCAAACATGAAGGCTTTGCTGAAGTTGGAGAATGCACTCCTGACTGGAGACAGATTCCCTAACTCAGTATCCTGAGCTAAACACAGTTGTTCCTATTTTTGAGGCAGTAGAGGTTTTAGAAGCACTGGGGTTATCTGACCAAGTAAACATCCCTCCTCAGACCTGCGCTGGTAGTGTCTGAGTCTTCATATGAAGCTGACGGAAGCTTTAGTGCACTATGCTGGAAAAGATATTTTCTGGTCTTTGCACTATTTAATCATTATTTTGCACTGAATAGTAGTTAATATACATGTAATTTATTAAAATACAAGTTTTAATTTAAATAATGTATAACTTGTGTTGACAGACACTACAATGAATCAATAACTGAGGAATTTTGTTAAGTGGGGTTATTCATTAAAACTTATTTTTATATAGAGCTTTACATTTTTGTAAAGGGGTTGCAGAGATTTGATCTGTGACAGTGACCACAAGAATCTGTGAATACAAACCAAACTCAGATCTAAACAATATTTAATTTTTAGTTTGACTTCTATGGGTCTCAACAGTTTGTTCAATGTGTGACTAGTAAGTACTAGATCAAAGGTTTTTTAATGTGTTCAATCTGCAGACCAGTGTCTGCAGATTGAACACATTAAAAAACCTTTGATCTAAGAGATATAATAATATCTTATTGTTGTAATAATATTAATTATTACAACAATAATTAATATTGTTAATATTAATTAACAATTATTATTACAATATTATTAATATTGTAATAATATTAATTATTACAACAATAATTAATAATATTAATTATTAAAACAATAAGGGACATTGTTGTAATAATTAATATGTGACTACAAAATACATTTTAGCCATGCCATTTCATGCCATGCCATTTCATGGCACTGCACTGGTTTGTGCAGTGCTATGGCTCCATCTGTACATTTTACAAAGTTCTATTTCACTGTAACTTTGACAACCCTTGCACAAATTGCACTTAAGAAATATCTGTGTTTATTGTCCCCTGCAATAATGAAATGGAATTTCCTCCCTTGTATTTTCACCAGAAAATATACCTAAAACGACTGAAAAGTCCACAGTCATGATAGCAGAAGAACTGGAGCTGGTCAAAAGGAGGGAGTACAATCTCTCTGATGAGCAGGGTTTCCCACCGTGTATTATGAGCCTGCTCTGTGAGGCGAAGGCTCTGAGGAGGAGCTGCTTCTGGAAGGAGGTGCTCTGTCCAAACAGCCATTTTGCAGTTAAATGGTTGCCATGGAGATTAAAGGATTTCTAAAATACTCATGAAAACAATCAAGGAAACACTCCAAGTATGTATTTGATGAGAAAATAACATAAAAGTTACATTTTTCATAATACTGCCCCTTTAAAGGGTGAGATTACTATGCAAAATCAACTTTAAAAAAAAAAATCTTTATCTCACATGATACTGTCATTTGCAGAGATACACTGATTTTATATCAATATCGGTCCTGATATTGAAAAGAATTTTTGATCAGGAATCAGTGGCAATGGACCCAATCCATAAAGACATGTATTCAGTAAAATTCTATGCTTTATTTTCCAATAAATATTTTATTGGCCACTCACACACTTTTATTTTGGGAGGAATTACAAGCCTGCTGATCTTATCATAGAATGTATTTGATGCTCCTAAGAATGGTTGCAAATGCCATCGATAGACAGCATGGAGAAGCACTGTTTTGATGATGTGAAGGGGGCTTGTCAGAAAAGGTGGGAGGTTTTTAAACACACAAGCTGATTTCAAGGATTCGGATATGACTATGATACAAAGTCAAATTTCTCTTAAGTTGTTTTTATAGATACAGCATTTCTGTAAAATACTATATTATGTTATTTAAAGAAACAATTAATAAATGGCACTATGTGTTTAGAAAATAAATAATGACCCCTTGGTCTTTTTGACTCACCTCGGATGCAGGTCCAGCAGTCCTCCCTTTTGTTATGCTTCTGCAGCTCATCCTGGGTCACTTCCATAAGGCGCCCTCTCAGCCCTGTCAAGTCCTTTCCACTTTTGGCAAACCGGATCCAGTCCATCAGACTGTGGCCTGGCTTCAGGGACACCTATCACACAGAGGTAAACAAGAGGGCGTGAAGCTGCTGCTTGCAAAGAAATTAAATATTCAATGATTGGTCACTAATGTGCCAGTTAGTGTTAGAAAGAAGAAAAAAAAAAAGGAAATACGTAGGTCGCGACAGTGACATTAATGTTGGTTACAAAGCTTTCTCATCTCTGCTTGGTATATGGTTCCAGTGTTACCTTGTTCCTCCCCGACTGTGCGGACGGGGAGACCCTCTGTTGGGAGCTGGGCGCAGGGAACGACTGGTTCGGGATGTTCAACATGTTATGAAAGCTGCTCCAGTTTTGTATAAAACCTATTCAAACAGTAGCAGTTTAGCACAAGCACAGAGGAGCAGGAGGTGATATGTGGTCACATACGCAGCATTCTGTAACAACTCCAGACAGCTTCCGTGTTGTTAACGTCCCTTTAACACTGATGCATCAAGGATAGGTTAAGCTAGGCTAGGCTAAAACGAAATAACTCTCAATCGGCCTCATTCACGAGAACTACTGCGGCACTGTCACTTTAATCAACAAAGGCATACATTGTTTTTTCGTAAGAACTGTTATGTCACTCGATATGTGAGAATTAACTACGAGTTAATGTCCTGTGCCTCACAGTTTCCGTTTCCATTAGGAAGACAACATGTGGCGCCTATGCTGACGTGACAGTTATGTCAACAAATTGCGACAATCCTCTATGGCAGGCCGTTTAAACATAACATCCACACTGTTTTCAGATATCTAAAATTGGTTTATTGACTAGACCAGTGCTGGAGAAAGAAATCGAACTATTTTTGTAACTCAGTAAGAAAGGGTTGTAACCCTTATATGCCATCTCCCTGTTGTAACAGGGAGACAGAGGTTAATACGGAGATGGCATATAAGATAAGAGACAAGACAAGATAAGATAAAATAATTTTATTAGTCTCCCATAGGAGAAATTTATCTTGGTACCCTAACATAGTTATTATTACCTCCTCTTTTAGTGTTGTCTCATTTATTTAGTTTTTATACTTTGTTTTTATCTGATGGGTCTTTAATTTTATTGTTTATATTAATGGGATCTACAAAGGGGTGGCGGGTGCGGTCAGGTACTGCTCGGCCTTGCTGCGACTGTCTGCTGTAATAAATCAATGGGTTCGCTGTGCAGCTGTGAGTGCGCCCAGTAATCAGCCGTGACTGATTATTTTGTCCAAGAACAATATAAAACACGACTTAATCAGTTAATTTCCCCCCGCCCCCAATTTCCTATTGTTTCTGAACTCTTCGTGCTTTACTAGAGCAGTGAGTGTGCAATACATCGCGGAAGGTTTTGAGTCGATCTCGGCATTAGGTGACAAACTGAACACCACCAGGAGGCTGAGATCAGCACGTCCTCCTCTGGCATATCAAAACGTTTGTTACTTTATTAAAGAACAGAAACAAAAACAAAACGTGTTCAAATTAATGATCCAACAATAATAATCTCGGTAATTATTGTTTCAACAATAATTACACAGATTTGCGCAACAAGGTGTTGCGCAAATCTGTGTTTCGGTTCCATTACCAAAATAACTAGCAGAGCAGGTGTGGCTGCCATCGGCGGCAGTTATACAGTTTGGTTTAATTTGATGATTTTAAGTTGATGTAAAATATTTTATGTTTATTATAAGTTGTGCAAAGGTTACCGGAGTGGAACCAACGTTTAATTTGTTGTTTCATTTAGGCACATATTTTTAGTTACACGCCGCACTCTGTAGAGGGCAGCATGCTTTATTATTTTCTTAATTGATGGAGAGATTTGGTGAGGCACCGAGGCTCTGGTAGCTGGATTGACAGAAGAGGCTACAGGAGTTTCTGTATTAACCCTTTCAGGTTGAAGCGGCCAATGAGGTACGCATTTTTGTATTTTAGTTTTGTTTGTAAAT
>NW_006800698.1:0-4498 GCF_000485575.1 Poecilia formosa | reverse complement strand
TTCAGTATATATTTGAACTTCTCTCTTTTATTTGCTCACATCCATTCATGCATTGCGGGATCAATAGTCAGCATCAATAGGAAGCTGGATCTTCCTATTGATGCTTATCCGCTTATCCAAAGTCAGGTTGCAGGATATTGCAGCCTAAATAAGGAGGCCCAGACTTTGTTCTCCCCAGTCACTTGGGCCATCTCCTCCGGGGGGAATCTCAAGGCTTTGCCAGGCCCACTGAAAAACATCGTCCCTCCAGCATGTCCTGGGTCTTCCCCTGGGTCTCCTCCTAGTGGGACATGCCTGGAACGCCTCACCAGGGGGGAGTTCTGGTCCAGGAGGCATCCTAACAAGATGCCTGAGCCACCTCAACTGGCTCCTCTCGACGTGAAGGATGACTAAGCTTCTCACCCTATCTCTAAGGGAGAGCCCAGACACTCATTTTGAAAGATAACTCATTTCGGCCTCTTGTATCCGTGACCTCATTCTTTCGGTCATGAGCTACAGTTCATGACCATAGATGAGGGTAGTAATGTAGATCGACTGGTAAATCGAGAGTTTCGCTTTTTAACTCAGCTTTCCCTTCACGGTCTAAGGTTGCCACCCGTGCCTTTAAATACGGAATNTTCAGTATATATTTGAACTTCTCTCTTTTATTTGCTCACATCCATTCATGCATTGCGGGATCAATAGTCAGCATCAATAGGAAGCTGGATCTTCCTATTGATGCTTATCCGCTTATCCAAAGTCAGGTTGCAGGATATTGCAGCCTAAATAAGGAGGCCCAGACTTTGTTCTCCCCAGTCACTTGGGCCATCTCCTCCGGGGGGAATCTCAAGGCTTTGCCAGGCCCACTGAAAAACATCGTCCCTCCAGCATGTCCTGGGTCTTCCCCTGGGTCTCCTCCTAGTGGGACATGCCTGGAACGCCTCACCAGGGGGGAGTTCTGGTCCAGGAGGCATCCTAACAAGATGCCTGAGCCACCTCAACTGGCTCCTCTCGACGTGAAGGATGACTAAGCTTCTCACCCTATCTCTAAGGGAGAGCCCAGACACTCATTTTGAAAGATAACTCATTTCGGCCTCTTGTATCCGTGACCTCATTCTTTCGGTCATGAGCTACAGTTCATGACCATAGATGAGGGTAGTAATGTAGATCGACTGGTAAATCGAGAGTTTCGCTTTTTAACTCAGCTTTCCCTTCATGGTCTAGGGTTGCCACCCGTGCCTTTAAATACGGAATTGTCCCGTATTTGGCTGTTAAATGTTGCGTCCCGTATTGAACCGATACAGGACGCGATTTGTTCCTTATTTCTATAAATGTCCGATAGACATGCCTATCACACACATTGTTACTAAGTGTGTGTGATAAAACAGGAAGGCTGAAAGAACGAGGTCAGCTAAATTCTCGTTGCGGGAGCTAAAGGACCCCTGAACGCTACGGACCAAAGTACACCTTTTTTTTTCTCTCTCTCTCTTGCTCTCGATGAAGGCGGATGCCTTTTTCCTCTGCTTCCTCCTTGCCCATGTCTGCCCTGCTTGCTCTGTTTTTGTCCTGTCTTTTTCTATATTTTTGGAGCCTTTCTTTGCACATCATCCAAATCTACAAATTATGGATCTGGTCAACCGATCTCTCAATGCAATTGATCAAATTTTCGACGAGAAGTCGGGGCACAGGAGAGCCCTCTTGTCCTGTGGGGACACACCCGGTGGGATTCACCCTGGATTTATTCATGATAACAGGATTTCTGCTGTTTGGAGTTGTGGATTCCTGGCTTATCGACAAATTTGTGACGAACTCGGCCGAACTAATGAACACTCAGACTGTTGGTGTGGACAAAGACGAGGATTCTAAAACTCACTAACCGGATGGAATTGATCTTGGAGAAGTTGCTAGTTTTGGCTCAGTGGAACGACCAAACTAATTTGGAAGATTGGGAACTGAGATGTATCGGAGAGATTTTAGGGAAGATTGAAATTTATAATCTTCCTGACTTAAGACATTCTGTTTATGAATTGGCTTTCCCCGTGAGACCTTGGAAGGGCTGCATATCTCTAGTCTCCTTGAAGATATGTGAAAATAACGCGCCTTCCCACCTTACCCCTTCCTGTTTCCATAGAGTTGCGAAGCTGAATGCTCCTAAGGACGTCATCCCTTGATAACATCTCATTGGACTCTTCCAAGGCGCTCAGTAACGTTTCTCTGTGGCCCTTTGACATCACCGCCTTCACTCGTCTTTGTTTGGCCCCTTTGTTTTGTCTGAATGTTGTCACCTGCCCTACTGTGTCCATTCCTCTTTTTTGTTTTAGAAACGGTGGAGTACTCCCTATTTAACCCAGAAAATGATTATTTTAGATTATTAGTAATATCAGAAATTGTGAAGTACGCACTATTTAGATCAAGATTAAATAGTTCTGATTCCATTTCTGGAATTCTGATTCCATTTCTGAATGGAATCAGAGTTAGAATAATTATGAACTTGGAATCCAGAAATACTTAACAGGAACAGCCACTGCTTAGTTTATATGACTTTTAACCCAGAAAAGGATTTAGAACAAACTTAGAATTGTGGAGTACTCACTTTAACCCAGAAAGGTAACACAACCAATATAATTACATTACTAAATCACAATACCACAATGTCTTTATTATTTACTATTAATTCTGGCATTATAAAACAACATATTTTTTTCATTTTCTTAAGGATGTAGAGCTAATTAAATGACAAACAATAATGTCTATATATCTCCATCAATTGTAGGAGGAACAAAAGAAATGAGACATGAAAAACAACATGATTAACTATAATAAAAATACCATTTGCAATGTATACATAAGAAATTTAATTGAGAAAAAGTTAATAAACAAATGAATTAGGTACAGAAGAAAAACAACCCAAGTTGTTACAACCAGGGTTGTTAAACAGATATAAGCAAAAATTCATTTTTTTGTTTTTACAGTGCCATGAGACTTTGTTGTAGAGTCTTATATATAGAAAAAAAATAAGATGAAACTATTTAATCTATCAACGAGGAAATTTTCCTTCGACTCTAAAACGATAAATCATATTCATGAATCACATTATTACACGGCCCATCTATGGTGACGATACAAAAAAAGTAGCCTGCAGAAACTATGTGGCATACAATGATGTCATGAGGCTCCTACTCAAAGTGCCAGATGGAGTAGTGCTAGACATATGTTTGTACATAATGCTGTTCCCACATGTGCAGCTGTGCTCAGGAATCTTGTGTATAAATGCATGTGTAGATTATCTGTGTCATGGAATAATATAATTGCAATTTTAGTAAATCCTGCTTTTAGTACTGTGAGATTCTCTTCAAGATTATGGAATCATTGGCGTCATTTATTTGTGACTCGGTGAATAATATTATGTCATGTTTATTTTTATTTTTCTCTTATTTTGCTTGTTTTTACCTTTTTCCGTGTCTGGAATAAAGATATGATTGATTGATTGATTGATTGATTATCAACAATTTGTGAATAGAGCAAAACACTTAGCACTCTATAAGTAAATATTAAAAAATAAGGATACAAGCTTCTGTCAAATTTTAATTAATCGAGTTTGATGGATTAAAATGCCACGCCCAAATCAAAATCGATGTTATCGCACACAAACATCTGTTTAATTACGTCATAAAATGCTTATCGCACACAAACACCTGTTAAATCTGCGTCATAAAATGCTTATCGTATTAAAACATATGTTTTGATTTAAATTAATTTCTTATCAATAATAAAACGGGCAGCATTCTGGAACATTCTCTCTTGCATCATTTAAATTAAGTTCTTATCAATATAAAAACAGCATTCTGGAACATTCTCTCTTGCATCATCTAAAATTAATTTCTTATCAATGTAAAGCAGACAGCGTTCTGGAACTTTCTCTTAAATCAAATGGTTAATAAGGGGTGAGTCCCTCTTTGTGACTTTTGACCCAGTTATACCAATGCAACTCCTCCTCACGCAGATAGACCCCACCCCCAACTGCTTTTATCTTCCTGCTCCTGGCAGATTCCCCAGCCCACTTTTATGAATGAGCCAATAGAGATAAAGGGGTGGGATTTCTGTTTTTTCTGCTTTAAATAATTTTCGGAGGCCCTGTCATTCTACTTGTTGCATTTGTTAGAGGAAGATCTACTTTGCTCTCACAGAAAACAAACAAACAAACAAACAAACAAAAAATGGTTCGCGTTAAAAGAGAAAAGCCTCAAAAGAGAAGACAGCAAGAAGCTAATCAACTAGCATGTAGCTCATCTGCTCCAACCTCACAGACTACAGATGGACAAACCATCACGAGGCCCTGCTCCATGGCTGATGCTCCACCCTCTACACTTCTGGATACAAATCTGGTCTTACCTTCATCAGCAGCGTTCGAAATTCCCACCTTCCAGGACTCTGAGCATGTCACGCCTGACTCCAATGAATCACACTCTGCTGAAGCTCCTTCATCCATCTTGGGAAAAACCAACACCACCCGGTGTTT
>NW_006800697.1:110236-122791 GCF_000485575.1 Poecilia formosa | reverse complement strand
CAATAATCTTTTAGCAACTAAAGACTTTCTTCTGCCTCCTTCCCCCAGAATGCTCTGTGGTTCTGTAGACGTATTTTCTATTGATATTTATCACGTGTCTGTCGCAGTGTATAATTTATTGCCCAGCCCTAATTAATTCGGTGGAAGCTGTTTTAGTATTACCACCGAAGCTAACATCTACTGCCCTTTTTATTACTGCTATTATGGTTGCAGCCAATCCGCGCCAAGTAAAATAAATAGTTCATTTGCCCAGAGAGTCTGGTTTGTTTAGGGAGGTGTGAATCGAATTGAACCGATTCAAACCAAAAAGGCGAACTCCGGTCTGCCCAAAAACCTCGGTCTCGGTTCAGGTGACATGAACTTGACTGGAGACCGCTCCAGGAAGTGGACTACAGCGCAGGGCATTCTGGGTAAATACAACCAAAACAAATGTTTGAGGGAAATGGCTTTTGGTTATTTACCAAAGACAAGAGAGAAATCGTACAACCACTAAACTCTGTATCCATTCTAATTTACATTTCGTGAAGAAGGAAGTAGCACTCCTGTCTTCTTTTGAGGTTTTTGTGTCGTTTCCTTCAGTGGTTCTTGGTGCAGCGCCCCCACAGGCAAGGAGGGGAACAAGTTTTGCAATTACTATGATTCATTTGACACAAACCAACTGAAAATGTAAAAAAAATTTTGCAATTTTGGGTCAAAGTCAAACTGATTCTACTGGACTATCAGGTGTGAAGACACCCTTAGTCAGATCAATTTAATTGTATCTGCAACTATTTTATTGTCAACTTTAACATTTATGATGTAAAAATAAGCAAAAAATTGACATAAAATCTGTAAAAATTCATTTCAGAGAAGCTTTGTGGAAACATTGTTGGGCTTCATCTCATAATTCAACTGTTTAAATTTGACCTCAAAATTGTGTCATGTATGCAGCTGAATGGAATAAATTTAGGAATATTAGGATATTTCCATTCAGCCGAGTTTTAATGCTTCTAGTGAGAAAATCATGAAAATCTTAAAGTTTTAAGGTTCATGCCTGAGAAAATGTGTCGTAGTATCATTTCCCTTAATGGTAAGTCGTAATAGATCCGCATAAAAAGCTGAAATAACTTGGAAAAAATATGTATTAGTGCCATTATCTGCTGATTACATGTTTAGTTTATTAACAGATTATCACTATTGATGAATAAAATGGCAGCGAATGATGACTGGAGGAAAGGAAAAGCTTTTTTTGGATCTCACAGATATGAGACTGGTGTTTATTTTCCCTTCTGCCTCACCGTGCAGAGCGATGCAAACACATTTTCCTAAACATTAGGAGAAATTTAATGTCTGACTGTAGCTTTCAAGAGATGGATAAAAAAAGAAAACACAGACAAATGAGGTGCAGGCAAACAGGAGATGCGGCGACAAATGTTTTACAGCTGCTAAATAATTAGAATCAGATACAACAGTGGCATTTTCCCACCCCGCCTGTCATAAACCAGATAATGTAAACAAATGGGCTTCGAATTGAAAACGGCGATACAGCGGTGGAGAGCGCGACACACACACACACACACACACACACACCCACCCAACCCTCAGGACGCTGGAAAGACACTGTTTACTTTTCAAATTATTTTCTGATGACAGTCCAATTCTTTTCAATTTAAGTACTGATTAAATTTCTTACTATGATCACACAGCGGATTGTGTGTAAGAATTAATTATCCTCCAGCAAAAGTAAAATTTCTTCCCTCATTGTGCTGCACATCAATATTTCATCTAGTTCTCAATAGATCAGTTAATTTAAGGAATATAGCCTTCATAATTATTATCAGCGAAATGCCGTGCCATTGATTTTTACCACAATCTTGTATTAAAAGACTTTGGTGGATGAAAATCTACAAGAGTAATTGCAGTTGAGCTTTGTGTAGGAGATCGTTTCCTGTTTCCTGTTTTGTTAAATTAAACTTTAGTAAAATACTAATAGGAATAAATGATTATTCAGGAATGGAGAAGTCATTAAACTCTGAAGTTGAGGAGTTTTTGATTTTAATTTCTGGATAAAATAACTGCAGTTCTTCAGAAAAGTGATTTTCAGATAACTAGGACAGTCCCCAATGTGTCGGAAAGCATCAGCTTTGGATCCAAATCAATCTGTAATCAATATCATCCATCTCCCTCTAAAATGCCTATAACTGCTATTTTAATCGTTCAAATACCAAATATACATTAATATCAATTAAATGGAACTGGAAACCATCTTAGCCTTAATGCAGAAGTAAATATCTACTCAATCACATCAAGTATTTTTGGTTGGTTTCTGGTACAAATATCTTCATACACTTGAAATAAGACAAAACTAACTCATAAGTAAGCTTGATTTAAGTCAGTAATTCCATAATAGTCATAAAAAGTACTAGTTATTTCACTTAAGACACAGGAAAAATGTCTTGTCATAAGTGAAACTATCTGGAAATTGAACTGTTAACTTTTTTTAATCAGTATTAATTAGTTACTGACTTAAAACAAGCTCTTACATCTTGCTGAAAATGTACTTGTTAAGTTAGTTTTGCCTTATTTCAAGTGTAGTAAGATATTTGCACTAGAAAGTAGATGGAAATAATTGGTAATATCTTGTGTTTTTGCAGAGCAGCTTTCCTTATCTCAGGGCTTTGGCCAATCAGAACAAGCGTTTGTTTTCTTTGGCCAATCAGAGCCAAAGAAAACAAACGCTGGTCCTGGATTGGCTGATTTGAAAATCCCAGCAGATACAGTCCTAATAAGTTTTCACTCCCTGGGATGACGTGAACTCTATAATCTTTTTTTAATTACAATATGAATAAACTTATTCATGTGTTTTTTATTTAATGAAAACTCCACAATTGCAAAATTGTGTGTTTTTTCGACATTAGCGGAATATTTTGTGGAAGTTTTGCATGAAGGAAACGGTCTATTTGTTGAGTGGACCTGAATCCTCCTGTTGAGGTAAATGGTTTTCATTTTCCAGCTGTTTACTGCAACATAAATATAAACCAGCAGCGATGGCTGTTTGACGCTTTAGCTGCACTTTTGTCCTCCATTATTCTCCGCATAATAAAAATGGCGTCCTATAGTTGTAAAGCAATTACTAAGTCCACAGATCATTTAATTTGCACTTGTTAGACACACACACTGACACACTGGGGGCAGACTGTTCCTGTGGTGTTGATTTGTTTTTCTTATTTTAGAATCCGACTTCCTTCCCTCCTGATCTGGATCTCATTTCCTGACTCTTTCCCCCAGGACTCGGTGAACACATGTTCAGTCGACTGCATGTTGGACCATAACATAGGCAGAGGTTTGACTGATTAGCCCTGGAAATGTTTTGGAGAAATGTAAGAAACTACAGCTGGAGGCTTTCTCTGTTTGCAACTTATTTTCTTCCACAAATTTATCTTAATTTGTAGTTTTGTTGTATTTATTTACAAATATGTAAAGTTTTAGGCAGCAGTTCTACAAACTGTGCAGCCCTAAAATCAAGTCATTGATTTTCCTGTTTATTTGTTGTTGTTTTTTACGAGATCCAGTCTATACAAGGAGTTTTTGTTAGTTGAGGTAGAAATTAAAGTTATTTCAAAACAAACATGAAAAAAATCCAAACTCTTAACTTCAGTATTACAAAAAACAGTCAACACTATGCAAATTGTATAATATTTGCCTATTTGCGTGTTGTTGTTTTTTTCACCCAGCATCTAACGTTCTAAATAAAACAATTTAAGTATCTAAAATAAAAAAGATTCAGTGCTGCTTGACTTTATTGGCTGGTGTTTACAAAGTAGCCAATCAAGAAGTGCCAATCGTTTTCCCTTCAGCTGATTGGCTGTAGATGTTAGTACTGATAAGACCTTTTCCACTGTGCACATTAATGCATATTCAGATATACTTGGTCTCTGTTGAAATAGGAGATTATTGTAGTTTTTAGAGAGGCTCAAGTATTTGTGGATTTTAGTTATTTATGGTTCTTAACTCCAGCAAATACCGGGGATCCACTGATTTAGGGAGCATTCACAACAGTCCTGTTGATTTAGCTTCAATCAAACTCTAGATCGTTTGTCTAGAAAGTCTGATTTCTAGAAACCAAACCAGATCGTTTGTCGGACCAGAGGTGTGAACTCTGCTCCGCCTAAAAACCTTTTGTTACATTTGGTGAAGAATGTTGAGCGCAGTGTCGTCTTCAGAGGTTTTTATGTCGTTTCCTTCAGTGGTTTTTGATGCAGCGCCCCCACAGGCATGGAGGGGAACAGGTTTTTCAACCGATTGGGTTTGTTTGGCACACAGTGTGAAAGAGAACAGCAGCAGCTGAAAATGGAAGAAATGTTGCAATTTTAGTCCCAAATCGAGTCGAATCTATCAAACTATCAGGTGGGAAAACAACATAAGATTCTTTATTTTTGGATTGACAAACTTCTCGAAGAAGTTGGTTTAACTGAGTTAACATAATATCCATTTTTACAATCTGAGGCTGGATGATTTTACATAACTTATTCCAGTATTTCACTGTGTTTCAGGTGGAAAAAGCACACAGGACAGTTTTAGCATTTGCAGAAAAAAAAAGAAAAAAAAGAAAACCTTGACGTTGTCTCCATCTCTTGGAGACAACGTCTGCAAAACTCCCGCAAACTCCATTCTTCAGTTTTCTATTTCCTCTCATTCATAATGGGGTTCGTAAATCAACAGGCCTGTAATTAGTCCAGATGAGGAGGAATTTAGGAACGTTTTTTTGGATCTCTGGAGAAAAAATTTAAAAGGAAAGAAGGAAATCCAGAGGATGAGAAAATCTCGAACAAACACGACCACCTCCACCTAATTACTTCTTCTCTCCTTCATTTTGAAGTGAAGATCAACCCTGTAACTCACCAGAACTAATATCTGGGCGACTCGGGGAAGGTGGAGGAGTGTTTCTGGGCCTCCTGGCTTCCAATTATAAGTCCATTTCGTCACGGATATTTGAGGAGCGGCGGCAGCGAGGAAAAGAGAGCAGGAGAGAGATTTGAATATTTGGATATTGTGGGAGTTTGTTCCTCTCTCCATCAGCGCTCGCCGCCGCCGATCAATTTCTCATTCCATAACCTTGGAAGCTGCTTCGGGTCACGACGAATCAATGAGCGCTTCTCCTACGGAGAGATGAATAATTATCTAAACTCTATGAATCACATAAATGACTTATTCATGCGTTATTTTATTTAGGTTACGCTGCATAATAGAGCTGTAGCGAATGAGATGGATGCTGACGGCTTTGGAAGGAGAGGACAGGCTGAGGCAGAAGGATGTTACCGATTTCTGCTTTTAGTTTCACAGCACTGCTGAAAAGTTTAAAGATTTAAACTGATTACATGATTAAAGATTCAATTACATTTTTGTTTATCATTTTATATCGGAGTAGAGTCAGAAATCTTTTACTTTTTCTATATTCAAAAACAAAAGTATTTTTGTCTAGTTTCTGGTGCAAATTTCTTAGTTTAACTTTTCAGCAAGAAGTAGTAGTAGCTTGTTTAAAGCCAATAAGTTATTAACATTGATTAAAAAAAAACTTAGTTAAGTAAAATAATCTGCAAGTGGAACAACTTTTTAACTTGTCTGAGGAAAATATCACAATAAAAGCACTTCCTGTTTTGTTAATATGAACATATCTAAATAAAAGCACTTCCTTTATTTTAATGTAGAAGTTTAACACTCATATTTAATTACTACACTTGGGCAGTAGTTTATCCCTAACGAGACAAAAGCAAAGGTGCCTTTTTAGAGAGGCATTACAATTACATTAGTTTTAAAATAATATAAATCAACTTAACAGATGTTTTTTGGGTGGTAAGTGAATGTTAAACTGTTAAATTGTATGATAAATATTAAAAGATTGAAATATAATCATCAAATGTTCATGTAATAATTTGGACCTGAGGACAAACGGAGGTGCACCAGAAGTTTTGAATTTGGTTTTTAAAATATGTATTTCAGTTGTTCTGATTTGAGATTGGACCTCAGATTTGGGTGAAAGACTTCAAGCTTTGAATAAATTACTTGCTAATATCTCTGAACATAACAGAGCTGCCTGTTTAGTTACAGACTATACGGTTGATAAAACTGACAACTTGATACAAATATATTATGCTTTAATAATTTATTTTAATCCAGCATTACATAATAAACAGGTTTTATTTTGCGTAAACTGGACATGAAGATTAAAGTCACGTTTGTGTGACATGTTGTTGCTGAACATGAGGGTTTTAAACATGTGAAGTTTGTCCAAATTTATTTTATTCTTTGAATTTTCTTTTAGTCAAAGTTTTCTCCAGACACTTACTGGTGTTTATGGTGGGTCCTGCTACTTTTGGCAGTTGGTGGTTACCATAGCAACCAATAACTGACAAGCTCCTTCCCCTTTTTCTGTTCTGTAAAGGTGCTACATATTATCAGCTGTTTTCTTTACATGCATTATATTTTAACATATATTTTAGACATCTGTAATCATACAGTGTTTAATGAGTAATTTTGGTATGTTTTGAACGTTTTTAACTTATTAATGTGCATTTTAGCTACGTTTAACTTTAAAACTGTAATGCTAACTGCTAACTGTGCATGGGGAGCTATTGCTCTGTAGTTTGTTTATGGTTATTATATTTTATTTAGTGTATAGGCTGTTTAAAACCCTATCTGACATATTTTTCTCAAGCAGATCTCCTGGGAGATACAGATTTCTCAATTTTTTATATGACTTAAAAGCTATCTGTGCCTTTTACAATTCCCATGGGCAGGCTGGTGTTTTTTCCTCCATCTCTTTGACTTCCTCTTACATCAGCAGATCCATGTTCATGTTCAATAAGTCCAAACGATGAAAAATGAAACGGCTTTACTTACCTCCTGGGGGAACACATGGATGATCACATCCAGTGAATAACGCTGACCGTATTGATCACGGTGGAGACGGAGCGTTTTTAGAGAAAGGTCTCTGTTTTGTGCGTCTTCAAGAAAGAGAAAAACCATCTGCATCCATTCAGGCTGGATTTCCTGTTGACAGTTGTGCAGTCAGGAGACTTTTTGTTTTTGCTCTACTGACTCATTCAGGTGGAGTAAATTCAGGCAAAAGAATGAATATGCAGGAGTTTGTGATTTGATTTGTTCAGGTGTCTGAGTCTCTCACCAGCCGAGCTCCTCTGAGATGCATCTTTGTTAGGATCCATTTGAGTTTAATTAATTCATGTTCAAGTTTTTGACAACTGCGGCTTCTCACTTTTCCAGCGAACCGTGAGAATTGTGAAATGGCTGAGAACTGGGGCTGCAACTGACTATTTTAGTTATAGATTCTGTTTGTTTCCTTTGCGTATTTAGGTAATTTTATTTACATTTGGTAACTGATTTCAGAATCTTTTGTCAACCAAAATTATTTTTTGGCAAGTGGTTTCTGGATGGTAACAAAAAACTTGTCTTTTCCAGCAGTCATTGTACAGTGCATACAAAAGTAAAACTAGCTGACCAAACATGCTGGAGCTCTGCTTGGGTTGCTAGGGAACGGGCTGGGCTTGGCTGAGGTTGCTAGGCAACAGTGCAGCGCCTGTTGAATGTGACTTATCAGGAGATTTTTTGAAACGGCTCATTTTTTAGACACCAAAATATATTAACTTATTGCCAAAAAATGTCTGGGTGTGTTTTTTTTAAGAGCTTGGGATGTTTTAGATGCAGTTGAAACTCAAATGGAAGTACAAAAATGTGGAAACTGTGAATTTGCATAGTTTCACAGGATCTCACTACATACACATGTTTTTTCTTACATGTGAAGCTGTGTTTTGCTATCAGCCTTTTTGAGTTTGAGTACTTTTGGGAATTTAGTGTCCACTATTTATTTTTTTTTTGTTTCACTTGCATTACACCTCATTAGCATGAAAAGGTTTAAGATGGATAATTTTTGTTTGAAAAACTAAAGAACACGAAATAAAGTTGACAACTTCTTTCCTTCTATATAATATCTCTTTATTTCATTTTTATTGGCTTTATACAGCGAGCAACTGCTGCCAAAAATCTACAGTAGTGTACAAGTGGCATACAGTCTGAGTTTCATTCTTTTTGTCCATGTTGAGTGATTTCTGTACACATCTTCACAAGACCTTTCATTCCTGTAATACTTCCAAACATATTTCACAGTAAACTTTCTTCGTTAAACATTTTTTGTCTTTTGATTGCAAATATCTAGAATATGTCTAGGTTTTTTGTTGCATTCACATACACTGATCAGCCACAAGATTAAAACTGTTACTGGTCATAATTTATCACAGCATAAATCTGAGATTTTCCTTCCAGATGACTGCAGAACAGAAACCTGCTATGGAAGGAGATTAGGACCATTTGGAAAAAAGAGAATTCTGATTTTCTTTCTCAGAATTTTGACATTTAATCACAGAAGAATAAAGTCAGAATTCTGAGAAAAGTCTAAATTCTGATTGTACTTTTCTTTTTTTTTTTTTTACAAAATTCTAACTCATAATTTTGGCTTTAATCTTCTGATATAAAAAGTAAATTTTCTGACCAATTCAGATTTTGTTTCCATAGAATTCTGACTTTTTCTCATAATTTTGACTAATCTGACATTAAATGAAAATTATGATAAAAAACTCATTTCTTTATTTCTGTGTCCCTAATCCTCTTCTGTCCATATAACACTGGTGGTTTTAATGTTGTGGGTGACACTTATCCATAAAAACAAGCAGTCTTTTCCATACACTCCACTTTTTGATCTTTTGCCTGCAGGTTTTTCTTCTCATAGAACCCCATTCTGTTCGTTCGTCTTTGTCCTTCTGAACCACCCATGTTCCAGATGAGGCTCTGAGTTTCTGTGTGAGTTTTTCCTTCAGAGTCTCTCAATGTCTCTGTATTTCTTCCTCAGTATAGAAACTTGGTCCCTGAATAGGACGGGGTCCAGCCTCATCTGGGAGTGCACCAAAGGCATGAAGCCCAGCCATCGGCTGAAGGCGTTCATGCAGGTCTGTCGCTGAGCGAAATGGTCTGGGTCAGCCCATCGAGATGCTTTGGAGCCCTGAGTGCAGAGGATGAAGGAGAGAAAAGGGAGAATGAAAAGTCAACAGTCGGATACAAAATGCATATAGATTAGAATTGGTGTAAAAAGAACATGTTGTCCTATACAGAAGTGACTTCCAAAGTATAGGTGTGGTTGTAATATAAAATGTTTAACTAATCCAAGTACTTTTGCGCAGTAAAAGTTTTTATAACCCCAATGCCAACCCTCCTTCCAACCCCAATACAATCCTTATAAAAATCCTAATTCTGAGAAATAAAATCTGAATTCTGTGAAAAAACAGTTTTTTTTGCGCTCCTGTTCCTCTTCAGAAGTCTGATACATGCATTTAATGTCTTATACTTTCTTCCTGAATTTGAAAGGCCCTCTATTAGAGTGTGAAGCTGGGGGGAACTCGAGGGAAGCAGAATCAGGCTTGGCGTTGGGATGAGGAGATTGATCCAATGGCTGCTGGAGGTCATGTAGGATAATTAAACTCCAACAAATCAAGTGACATACGCGGTTTGGCACTAGGATCAACATTTTCCTCCAAAAACACAAAACTCCTCAACATCAGTTCATCGAAGCTGCTCTTGTTGGTCAAAGTTTCCCAAACATTTCAGCTACTTTTACCGTCTTGGTGCTAAATGTCTCACCTGCGTTGCTTGAAGCAAAGTCACAAATCAACAGTTGAGAGGCAGGAAAAGTGAAATGAGTGAAGTCGGGGGTAAATCTTGGTTTGCTGTGCTGCCTTCACAATTAAGACATTAATCACCGAGTTCATACTGCAGAGTCATCGTCCTGCCTGTGGTCAGGCCATCAATCAGAATCTGACATTGAGCTGGCTACGTCAACACACACATGCGCACGCACGCACGCACAGCACATGTTGGGCTGCAACAGCGGTGTCAAACTCATTTTCGTTTTGGGCCAAATCAAGATCATTAATGCTCTTAAAGGGCCAGTTGTGCCAGAATGTGCTGATAAAACCTGATCACAAACTGATAAAATATCAATGAATCCTTAAAATGAAATAATACTGAAGATCTGATCCAGGATTTTGTGATTGTTTTTGTGATTTTTTGTAATAGAAATCAGTGTTTGTGGTTTTAATCTGGAAATATTTATTTATGACGGTAAATGAGATTTTATTACTTGCATGGATTATAATCTGACATCAATTAAAACTGAGGCAGCTGTTTAGTATAAGTAAAGCTTTTAACAATTTTTGAGAAAATCTGCAATAAACCCCCAATTATGTATTGGTTCAAAAAAGTGCTGGGGTTTGTTGATTTGATCCTCAAGAAACTGGAGGGACTGATTGATAATTTGATTAACTGCTTCTTATGCAAAATTCGTAATTTCTACCAAAACACTGAAGTAACTGGTTGTGAATATTGGTAAGCTTATCATGATGACAATTTTTTTTCTTGTCCCAGAAATTATTGCGTTAAACAGTAACACTGTCGTTTTGAGGCCATTATTAAACATTAATAAGTTCAAGTTCTCCCTCTTTAATTTTGTTACGAACGTTCAACACTGGAACTGGATAAGACATTTTAAATATCCAAAAATAATAATTAAATGAAAATTTACAACCCCACACAACCAAAACCATAAATAAAATACATTAAATAAAATAGCTTTCAATGAAATGTGAATGGAAATGATCTGCCCATTTTAAATCTTCATAGAAATGCATTTCTGTTTTTTAACTGTAGCACTCTGGTGAACAGATATAAACTTTAATTTGGAAGACCTTCAAACTGAAAACTGACCTGGAACATATAAATAGCTCGTTAAAGAGTAGAAGAAGGAAACGCTCTTCCTGACTTGTTTAATGATAAATAGAGTATCGTGTTTCTGACTCAATCTGCTGCTAACTCACTTTGATTTTTAAATCTTTCAGAGCCTGTGCCGCCTTAGAGCCGCAATCAGTCTCCACTTCAGGCGCTGGATGATTTACAGCACAGACCTTAACATTTATAGCATGGCGGTAGCTGGAAATGGCATTATTATAGAGTTCAATATATTTATTTTCCAGTATTTTATTTGGTCAGAATCCTTGCATACAAATGTGTTTGTTGTTCAGTAAATCCTATACTTTCTCCATAAATCCTCATTTCTTTCTTTTGGTCCTTCACCTTAACTTTCCTTTATTAATTTATTACTTATATCCTGCAAACAAAACCTTCTTTTTCAGTTCATTTTGCAGGTTTTGTCTCTTTCTGCTAAATTCCAAGTCATTTTGGTAATCTGGTCTCTCTAAATTCACTGCAATGTTAAATTGTGCTTCAAGGTTAAGGATAAAATACATCAGCAGTTTGACTTTATAAGATCAAAGAAGTTGATTCTACAGCACAAAAAATAAAACAAATTTCAACATTATTCTAAGTTTAATAATTAATAAAAGATCATTTTATATCATTTTAATGTTTTCTCTCGAAAAGTTGAAATTAAACTCAAATCTTTTTAGTTTTTTTCCTGGCTAATGTTTCCTTTTCAAGAATAAATGTCAAATTCTTTTGTAGAAAATTTCTTAGACTAAACTCAAAATTTCCTATATTTTTTCTAGCAATTTTTTGGCTTTTGGAACTCTAAAATTTCCAATTTTTTCTTAGAAAATTTCTGAAAGGAGCCTAAAAATTTTGGAATTTTTTTCTAGCAAATTTTCAACTTTTCAGACTCTGAAATTTCCAAGTTTTATCTACAAACATGTATGAAATTAATCTGAGTTTTTTTTCTAGCTCAGAAATTTCCACGTGTTTTCTCTAGAAACTTTGAGATTATTCTCAAAATTTCTGACTTGTTTTTCTAGCTAATATTTGCCTTTTCAAGTTCATAAATGTCCATGTTTTTTCTAGAAAATTTCTGAGATTATCCTCAAATTTGGTGGAAATGTACTTCTCCTTTTGTTTTCTATCTATAATGGCCCTAATGCACCTTCATACTGGTATGGTTCCCCCATCTTTATTTCTGTGTCTACTGGCTCCTCTTAAGGATGACCAGCAGCGCCCTTTGCTGGATGGAGGCCAAACTACAACACTAAAAGAAGCTCTAAGCTGCCTTTATTAGTGAATCAAGTAATTTTAAAGTAATCAATCTAGTGTGTTGTGTGTTCTTGTGTTTCAGTGAAACTGCGTCACCTGGCCCATCATGGTCTCCTTGTACTGCTTCTTCTGTGTGACTTTGATCGGCGGCTGCTTGGAGACGGCTGAAACCAGGAAGTTCATCAGGATGTCTTCGCAGTTGGCCATGCGGTCCACCATGGTCAGCAGGCTGGCTGGGATGTAGTGAGTGAACAGGAAGTGGTAGTATCTGATGCACACAGTGAAGAGAGCTTCAGCGTTCTGGATTCCTCGTTCTGGTCTTTTAAATTCAGAGCTGCTGTTGTGTTGCTCTCGCAGCGTGGGAACACTAGATCACTGTCAGGTCTTTTACCTCCCTGCCAAGGTTTGCACTCGCTCGCTCTTACACACACACACAAACACACACACACACACACACACACACACACACACACACAC
>NW_006800697.1:69806-109359 GCF_000485575.1 Poecilia formosa | reverse complement strand
GCACACACACACACACACACACACACACACACACACACACACACACACACACCACCTCTAATTCGTGTTGTCTGCTTTTGTTGGCATTTGAGAGTCGAAATAACAAAAGAACTAAGGAGGTGCATTCAGCATCCAAACAATGGAGCGAAGAGAAAGCCGTTTATCTGCGAGACAAGACGCCTGGAATCCCTTTGGAGAGGAACACTCTCGGCTGTTCAATTTACCGCTCGGCTACATGCTCCAGTCTACCCTTTTTTCTTTCACATTTCATTACTAGTATCACATTTTAAACACTTTTAGATAACAGGGCAGTAGAGAAAGCTATATTGTTTCACGTTATTCTCTAGTGAAGGAAATGAGTAGGATGAGCTCAGTGAATGAAAACGGTTAATGTGGATGTTGTAAAGGTTTGGAGCCGATCGCAGAACAATTACAACCCAAAGAGCCAACAGTAATAATGACAGAATGAGCTTTACTGTGGACAATGGACAGCATCTGTCCTCACAGATGACATCCGGTAAATAACTGCAATGATTAGTGGATAAAACATCGGCACATTCTGCTCATTTTTCATTTATACATTTTTTATACATTATAAATACAGTAAAAGTTGCAAATAAAAATTTCAATTCATTTTAAAGCAACAAAATAAACATTTTATTGCCTACAACAGCCTTCCTTTAGTGAACACCTGATTATCTGCAGCTAAAAAATACTTTTATCATCAACATTACTGCTTGGCTTAACATCAGTACAGTGTAGGGCTGATCTGCTGATTATTTTTTGGACTAACCGATTAATAACTGTACAGTAAATGGCGCTTAATATTTTTTATGCAGAATCTGAACGAGGTGCATTCGAAGCCAAAGTGGCAGCTAAAAATGCCACTTGAGTTCTAGGCAGAACATATTTACAGACAAAGACGTTTTTTAATATAAATCCAAAATGTATAAATATATTTTGTACATATTTGGCTTAATTACTCTGAATATGTTGTTTTTTCTACAAATGCTGTTTTTTAAACATCTGTTAGTGATTAGTCGGTGACAATCATTTAAATAATTGATTTATTAAATAATCTTGTATAAACTCTCAATAATTTTAAAATTTCAATAAATTTGAAATTAAGTCAGAAGAGCAAAAGACGAAATTATTTTTTTCTTATAAAACGTTTGATTTATAATGAAGCATTTCTTCCACTCATTCAAACTGTTCAATAGTTTGTCGATGCACAGAAATGCACATTTGTTTTAAAGTAGTACGCAGTTTTACTTTTTAAATGATTCTTCCTTCATTTCTATCACATGAGCTTAAACCCACAGTTTGTAACTTTCTTTTTACATATCTGTTAAAACTATCTCCATATTGTGACAGTTTATAATAGAGATAATAATCTCCACTTCCTCTGAGCTACCAATGCTGTTTGAAGAAATGCACCAAAAACAACCAATCAGAGCCAAGAGGCGGGTCTTAGCGCTGCCAATCACTTGGGACATCGATGGTTTAGTTAAAAACACAGAAATACATGCAGATAGTTAATTAAAAGATGTGTCTATCGTATGCATCTTATTATATGCCATTTTCTTGTCTGGTTGTATTTCTAGAAGCATATTCTGAGTAAAAGAAGGATTCTGTGAATAAAAATAAGTGCAGGGCTTTTTCTGGTCAGCTGGACGTCATTCAGGACTTTGTACCTGTGGTAAAAAGCTGCTCCTGTAAGTACCATGGAGTAGTCATTAGTCCACTTGGAGGTGTAGCCCCAGCGTGATCTGGAACTATCCCAGTAGTGGCTCCTCGCCGGATAACCCACAATCCGCTCCGGAAAACTTTGCCATACAATGAAAGCAAAGTCCACCTGGGGAAGCATAAAAGCAAGGACAGCCAGGGTGGAAAGAGAAGAAAATTGAGGGTAAATGGAAATCACAGCAGTTGCCTTCTTTCTTCTCTTTTAGCACTTTAGCTTTGAACAGTGTAAGATTTGGAGCCAGCTGTCAACAGAAATGCAATGTAATGATTTCACTCGTCAAGAAGTTACTGCAGCTTTTAATGTAGCTCTGCCTCTACAGGTGACCTGGCTGAATGTTTTTCATCTGTCAAGCCGTCTTCGTAGCTGTGTGGCAAATCTGTAGCAAACTATACAGGTCGAATCAGGCGGAGCTGTTTTATATGACAGGGTAAGTTTGTTCAGGTGGGTCTTTCTGAGGCGTGTAATTCCTACATGAAGTCAAACTGGAGCCACAAAAAGCAACTTAAAAAATTCTGATGTGAACTTGATAATGGACAGCAGACCTCAACATTTTATTTTGTTCTGTTTTCCCAGTCTATATATTGCAATGCTAAAACTCCACATACTTCCAGTAGCATCAGTGATTTTTATGAGGATTACGGTGGCTTCCAAACGTACTGGAAGTGATTTATTTTGATTCCTTGAACAAGTTAGGACAGGACAACGGGCTAACAGAACATGTTTTACACTACATCATTCTTAGACAATTTGATTTTAGGGCCCTTTGTTACATTACATCTAAGTAAGCTGCTGTTGGCCACGACCCCCAACTCAACATTTACACTCACGTGAAAATGGCTGCAAACAATTGTACAATGGTACAGCTTTGAAAAGCAGAAGTGGAGCCTCCTGCATGACCAAAAGGAATGGAGCAAGTTATTTCTGGATGGGAAGTGAACAATAAAACATGTGTCTATTATGCAGCACATACAGTGCTGACCAAAACGTGCGGGAGCTCTGCTTGCGTTGCCGGGTAACGGGCGGAACTCTGCTGGCGTTGCCGGGTAACGGGCGGAACTCTGCTGGCGTTGCCGGGTAACGGGCGGAACTCTGCTGGCGTTGTTAGGTGAGGGGTCAATGCCTGCTGATTTGGAGGTTTTTAAACAGATCATTCCTCAGACACCAAAAACATCAACTTGTTGCCAAAACAACAGCTGGGTGAATTCTTTAAGCGTTTGGTTTGTTTTTAGAAGCAGTAGAAAACAAAATGGAAGTATAAAAATGTGCAAAATGTGATTTTACTTCAACTGTAATGTTTCACCTGTAAGGTCTTTAATTGGCAAAGTCCTCAATCCGATTTACTCAAGTTTTTCTTTATTCTTCTGTAATTTTTTCACCATACTGAAAAAAAACCCTCAGGACAAAACAAAAGTAGATAAACAATATTTAAATTCCTATCGATGACAAAAACGCAGCAGTAAAGTAGAAACCTTATGTGGGATTGTGTGGAGCACCTGGCCGTCCTTGAAGGAGTCTGATCCACCTGACAAAGACCCTCCTTTGAATTCAAAAGCACCACTGAGACACGCGGGCAGACACACCAGAGAATAAGGGGATCAGCACATAATGAAATACTTGGCTACACAGACACCGGCGCGCGCACATCACCTGGGGAAGCCGACAGAAAATTAATTACCACAACTGCACGGAAGAAGAGCCGGCGTTGGGGAGGAGAGCCCTGAAAGTGGATGTTCTTTAGTGATGCCTTGCGGCTTCTGTCATGAATCGTGTGAGCAATTACTGTAAAGCGGCGGCGCTAAGCCGAGAGAAAGGTTGCAGCTGCCGCTCCCAATGCAGCCGCCGATCAATTGGCGCGTTGGTGGTTGAGTCTGAGCGCGTCAAAACGTCTCCACAGCCGGGCTGAAAGGATTAATAATATCCTGCAAATCTAATTTTCCCCTCGGTGATGAAGAGGTAAAATGGTGCGTCAATGACAGATTACAGGACTCCTTATTCTTATTCATACTTCTGTTGTTGGGGCATTAAAGATTAGTCCGTTAATTTGCAATGAATGCAGCTCAGTTACTGTGATTTAACACAGAAGTCATTGAGATGTCGTACGAAGTGATAAAAGTACAACTTTGTGTTATACATACTAATAGATTCTACAAGGCCGACATTGATCTACGGATCAGAGGGTCGATCTACCAATAGATCTGTTTCAAATCTCTCCTGACATTTGGGTTTAATGTGTCCAATGTCATGAGATAAGACGAGCACAAGGCATTGTAAGCCCTGGTACCTGCTTCAGTTTTCAGTGTTTTTCTTTTTCAGATATTGTTGCACTGTTGAGCCTCAGGTATTTGATTTATTTGGAAGAAAACTTGCAAAAACTTTTCTGCTTTTAGAGGAACCAGGGTTTTAATTTATTTTATTTTGTTGACTTTTTGTATAATTCAGTTTAATTAACTTTTTCATACTTTTTCATTTTTAGGTCAAAGTATTGGGTAATGAGTACTGGAAATGGTTTCTCAGTTTGTTAGTTTTTGATAACTATGATAACCGTAGGGAGAACTTACTGTTGTTGCAAACCAGTGTTTTTACTTTAACAAGTCTTGTTTTAAAGATATTCTGAATCCCGATGGGATTATTGAATATAGTTGAATAAAAATACATATTTTAAATTTGCTGCCTGTTGGAAATATGAGTTACGGATCAGAATTTGATGGGAATACAGAAGAAAACCATGATTTTAGTAAGATTAACATACCAGCTGCTAACTCCAAAATCATTTAGCCCATGTTTTAGATTTAACTGCTGTTGCTTTACTTTTAAAAAATGATAAATGTTTAACAGCAGGAAAACTAGCAAAAAACATTACAGATGTTGTCATTCTGTCTTAAATTCATATTTTTACAACAGAAATCGGCAAAAAAAGAATTCACAAAATAATGAGAAAGTTTGAATTAAGACAAATTCAGAAAATATTAACAAATGTGTTAAAAAGTAGAAAGTTAATGGATGTTCAAGAGGCACAAAAAAGCTTCTTATAAAAGCTAATTTTCTTTAACTGGACAAACTGATTTTGAGAGAGCTCGTTAATCTGAAGTCTGTTTACTTTTTGAGACTTAAAACCCAAAAGCAGAACAAAATCTGTGTTGATTCATATGATGGTGAGTAAAGTGTTAAATCAATAAAGGTTAGAAAAAATAAGTACCGGTAAATTAGTGCTTTAGTGGTTAAATAGTAGGTAAGGTAGTAAAAACATTTGAAATCATACTGAAATTAAATTTACATTCAGAAATCTAACATGAGCTGCAACAACTTTAACATAATTTAACATTTGCAGGTTAATTGGAGTTCTGCTTTAGTTGCACCAATTCCTGCATGCAGCGCCGAAGGAGAGGCGTCTGTTTTGTCTTCTCTAATCTCTCCTGGTGAAATAAAACTAATTTAATTAACCGAAATAACAATCAGCAAACTGGCAAAGTCAAGCTTTGCTGAAATAATGCAATATGAAAAATGCTAATGAATGTTCAATCGTGGCGATTTTCTCTCCGCTCCGAATATTTAAAGGGCACCAGGACAGATGAATTAATCAGAGCATTAGAGATTCACTGATTAGCTTCTTATTGCTCCTGTTTCAGGAAGAAAGCAGCTGCTCCCACTTGGAACTAACGATTATTTTAGTTATCGATTAATTTATGGACTGTTTTAACGATTAATCAATTAATCGGATAAGAAAATTGGCCCATTCTGCAGATTTTTATTTAAACCTTTTTTGTGCAATATTAGAAGTACAATTCAAATCTATTTAAAAAATATTTTATTGCCATTCCTTTTGTGTAAATTTGATTATTTGTATCAAAGATACAACATTAATGTGAAAGGTTCAGCTCTTTCTGCTTGGTGCAACATCAGTGCTGATGTGTTGTCAATTACTTCCATTAACCAATTATTAATTAGACAGAAAAATGTGATTAATAGATTTTTTCCACAAACTGTGAACTGGGTGAAGTTGAAACTGTGCAGCTTGAGTTTTGGGTAGAACTAGGAGCGTCTCGATAATCAATAAATCAATTAATCGCATAATAAATTAGAGCAAAATCAATAATTTCCATTTGCATGACTTATCGTTTTTCTCTTTTTCTACCAAAAACTAGACGATAAAAGTCTTCAGTCTAGTTCTCTGGTCTCAACTGGACATTTTTAATTTGTTGTTTTATTTATTTTATTTAAAATGTCTTTCAGTTACAGTGTTAAATATTAATTAGAATTTAAAGTTTACTGAAAATCAAATTTCTTGAAAATGGTCTCAAAACAACAATATTATCATTTATCGCAATACCTTCTGGGAAAATTTATCGTCTAGAAAAATGTATTGTGACATATTTACTAAGTTTGTTTTTTCCCCTTGTTAAATGTAAAATGTAAATATGTTTGACAGGTTTAGCTTAAATACTGCTTTGAAAATGAGTCACTACAAATAACGATTAATCGATTACTAAATCAGTTGGCGATTATTTGAATAACTGATTCATCACGATTAATCTGATTAACTCCTGTTAAAGAACAGGCGTTTATAACCTGCCACAGGTTGGTGAATCTGTTTTGTTTTTGTTAGTTTTAGTAAATTTACTGATTGCCTACACATCAGATTGTACTTTAAAATGGACACTGGTACGATTCACGGTTCTTTAAATTGTCCTAAATGAATGCCACTGGAGTGTTTCTCATCCTCTGTTTTAGCAACATCAAATATACCCTTTGTGCTCTGACAGAGTAACGATACAGACGCTGAGGTAATGGCTCTGGCAAAACTCCTGACTCCATGAAAGCACTTTGTTTTTCATTAAATCTTACTCAGCCGGCTCTTTACTTTCCTCTTAGAGCCATAATTGTTGCTATGCATTCTGTCCCTTTAATTGCTCCATCTTTTCTCCTTCCTCTCCATTTCTTGCTGTTTCTTCTTCACTTTTCAGGTTTTTCTTCCATCTTTAAAGTCATCAACACAGGAATGTTGAAAAAGAAGCCAGATTCTTGCAGGTTAAGCTTAAACACTTGTTTACCTCTGAGTGGTTGCTGCACTGTTGAGCAGCGCGAGGCAATTCATTTATTTTGATCATTATTCATGACTTTACGTGGACGGCTTGTGCCATTTCAGTACGGATCAATACTGTGTCAAGGTATCACCTCATCCTCCTATTGGCTGAAACCGACTGGAAGTGAGACAGAGATCACACTGGGAAGAGGACAAAAAATGCTTTTTACTAATAAACTGTCCCAGTTTCAACTGAAAGTGAGCATTCTAGTGAGGTTTTGGATTTTTGAGTGGTTTTGTTTTATTATAATATCCTATTAATTTACCTCCCCATCTATGTTAAAAATAAATGTTTGCAGGTTTTTTGTTTTGCAGCTTTATACTGTTTTAAAAACATTCACTTTAAATGTCTAAAATACCTTTTGGTTTGTTTGTTGTTTTTTTAAGTGTATGTGATTGTGATGTATGAACATTTTATTGAGTGACACATCTGACATTTATTTTTAAAATTGTATTAAGGCTTACAGTGGTGGGCACACTTCTGCTGATCTGCTAATTTCAGTTTAGCGCTTTAGCATTTTTGATAACTTATGTTCCTTTTACTTTTTCCAGATAAATTCTAAAACACTAATTTAGGTTGTTTTGTAAACTTTCAGTTGAGTAAAGTTCATCTGTGCTGAGATTTTGGCTATCGACTTTTAGCTGTTTATATCCATGCTTTTATTTTGAAGTGGGGAACTGTTTACACAGCAGATCCATTTCCTTTTCTCACATTATTTATTTTTTCTAGAAGGGCATTAAGGAACATTTATTGTGATGTTTAAAATGGTGCTCAAAGGTTGTAGTCTTTCAAGGGAAGATATAACTGGAATTAAAGTTAGCGCTTTAGCGTTAGCGTCTGCCAATTAGCATGTTGGTATAGTGCTTTAGCTGTAGCAGAACTGATGTTTGATTAATGCTTAATGTTGGTTCAAATTTTGCTTTTTATATTGCTTAATGCAACAGAAATTAAAATGTTAAACTGTTGCCAAACACAACCAACAAAACAGAAAATTGTTAAGCTAAGCTAAGTAAATTAAATCAAACAACAAAAAACTTGTAGAACCTTAAAAACATTAAACTAGAATCAAACAGACATTTAAACTGACATTATTTGAATTGAAGTTACATGTTAGCATTAGCTTCTGTTAAATACTGTTAATGTAGCGCTTTAGCGTTAGCAGGGCTAATGTTTTACGGTTAGCGTAACTAGCTTTTCTGTTTACCCAGTTTGTAGGGAGTGATTGTGCAGCCTGACCATAACCATTTACCTTTTGAATGAATTACTGAAAGTAATTTATTTTTTAATAATTAAAGTTATGGGACTGCATTCCTTTGCTGGGTGGGAGAACGGTGCGCTAACAGGACTGACTGTGACGAGATTAATTCAGAAGTTGTAATCTTTGTCTAGTGGCGTCGTGTGCTGACAGCATGGCTGCCTCACCTCGTTTTCTAGATGAAGTATTTGTGTCCAAGTTTTCTGGTTTGTAATCAATAACTCACCTCATTGGTTGAGAGAACAGAGTCTTCATCCAGACTGAGCACGGCGTCGGTGGTGATGATGTCGTCGTGCGGGAAAAAACGACTGCTCATCGTCTGCAGAGCAAAACGGACACCATCATAGATTAATATAGTCTAATGAATCCAAAACAAGAAAAACTTCAGGCCCCACAGAGACAAAGCAGCTTTAAAAGGTCAAATAAATCTCATTTACTTCATTTTTGAATGATTATTTGTAGGGAGACGTAAAAAATCTGAACTTAATAAACAAATAGTTGTTTCACCCCCAGCTGTTGGTCTGTCGATCAGCGAGCGCGCCTAATAGCTTTTTGTGTGACTATCAATTCAGCGCCTGACAGAAAACATTGTGGACCCAGATCCATCAGCCTAAAGATGGCCGCTGAAGTTATTGACTCGTAATTAAAGCATGAATTATTCAACTGTTTGTTTGGAGAACAAATGAAGGGACAGAAATTGATGTTTGAGGAAAAGGAAAGTTCTGGTTCCTCACCTTAAAAATGTTGAATACATCTAAGCATTATTTTGAACAAACATGAATACACAACTAAAATATGTTTGTAAATTAACTTCACATTTATCTAATTTACAAACTGTACTGTAATGATAAGTTTCACTGATTGTTTACTGGACTGCATCTTTAGGCCTTAGATGCTAATTTCAAAGCTAATTTTTCATTTAGCGCATTAACTAATTTTAGCACATTTAGCCTCCCTAAATAATTTTCCGGATAAATTCTAAAGTACTAATTTACTTGGCTGTTTTGTTAACTTTAAATTAAATAAAGTTTGTCACATCGGTTTTACTGTGCGCTGAATTTGGTTGAAAAACGTATCACGATATCTGTGTTTCGTATCAGTCGATGTTGATGATTGTTGTTAATCGTTTTAAATGCCTAAATGCTGCCAAAATGGTGACGTGACATTTCTGGTTTTATCTGCAGTTTTTACTCCACATTGTTGTTTTTTAGTTTTAATCAGTTACAAGGCAAAACTTTAAGCTGCTGCTGTGCCAATTACTCAACAAGTTGTTGCTAGGTAACCAATGGGTGAGTGAGTTGCTAGGTAACCAATGAGTGAGTGAGTTGCTAGGTAACCAGAGAGTGAGCGAGTTGCTAGGTAACCAAAGAGTGAGTGAGTTGCTAGATAACCAGAGAGTGAGCGTGTTGCTAGGTAACCAATGAGTGAGTGAGTTGCTAGGTAACCAAAGAGTGAGTGAGTTGCTAGGTAACCAAAGAGTGAGTGAATTGCTAGGTAACCAAAGAGTGAGTGAGTTGCTAGGTAACCAGAGTGAGCGAGTTGCTAGGTAACCAGAGTGAGCGAGTTGCTAGGTAACCAAAGAGTGAGTGAGTTGCTAGGTAACCAAAGAGTGAGTGAGTTGCTAGGTAACCAATGAGTGAGTGAGCGAGTAAGTTGATTCCATCAACCTGGACAATGGAAATATATATTTCAGTTAAAAATTTCAGTTTATGGAAAAATCTTGACAGTAAGATAAAACAATTAAATCTCTTTTTGGTTTTTAAAGAAATTTAAAAATCATAACGAAGCGATATGGTGTCGAATAAGCTGATATTTTGTTGTGTATTTGAAATATATCTAATAATTTAAGTTAAATAGCCAATTTTCTCCTCATGTTAATAAGGGGAAGATATAAGTTTATATCTATAAACTATAACTCTAACTATAGATACATGTAGTAATAAAAACAAACTAGAATAATTAAACAATATATTACTGAATACATAACTTAGTGTTTAATAGTTACATGAACTATTCCTATTTATTATTGAGTGAATGAAATGAAAAATAAAATACAAAAAAATAGAAAAAGAAAATAAATTAAACATTGTTCAGCCTGGCGAGGACAAATAAAACCTGTCGGCCCGCCAGGCTTACAGTACACTGAAGGAAACCCTAAAATAGACAAACAGCAACAGATTATCACTGCTTTGTTGGACATGCCTTGGTGGACATGGTGTAATGTGCCGACAGGAGCTGCAGCTGCAACATTATTGGCGTGTAAAAAGGAAACTAAGAAGGCACAAGCCTACAGTAGAAAGCCAGTTTAGTTTATTACACATGTGCCAGCATGATGCATTAGCGTGCAGGCTGAGGTCGACTGCACGTTTCTTCACCCAGGAGTCTTAAAAACAAGCCGCTGTTTTAATATTTGTTGGTTTCATCTTGAATTAGCCAAGATTTGATGCCAATTAAATTAATCTTCATTTTAGCTGCTGTTAGATTCCTGGAAATGGTTTTAAGAGAAGCTTAGCAAAGATCGTAGATGTCTGTAAGTATCACTCAGCTCATCATCTTAGATTATTAAGCTGCTAGACGCAGAGTTCAAACTTATCGAGACATTTCCTGAAAAAGGACATTTAAAAGCACGTCAGTTTAAAGCAGACGTGCGATTTTACATCACAGAATCACTTTAAAGTTATTTTCTGGGATCAAAGTGTTATATAATCATTAGTCAGGTGATAAATTCAGCCAGGAAGACAAACACTTCAGCACAAATTGACTGAATGACATAATTTTACTTTTTGGTTAGATTTTCTCTATTTTAGAGCGTTATCTGATATTTTAAAAGTCAAAAATTTATTTCTAGATAAAATAACGAGCGGCCCAGAACAACAAAGATGGATCATTAAATAAGTAAAGAAAATGCCTAAAATTGTTTGTTAGCAATTTTAATACAATATAATTTAGGAAGAGATTTTAAACTCAAACGTGATGAACTTTGTTTTTATGCATGTTTTATCCTTGTAGACAAAATGGATCCTCACCATGCAGCGTCTTTATCTTTAACCACATTCTGGACTCATATTTCTATCAGTCCTCAGCGTTTGTTGTCGTTTCTGTTTACCAGTTCAAACATTTTGCTCTCGCTACAGTAAATGCTGGCTTTGAGCCGTCTTATCGGCTGAATCAAACTCCACGGCGGTTTTGTAGTTGTCCGGGTAACCGTCCCACCCCCACTGCTTCCCTCCGGCCGGCGTCATTGCGTTTTGCCTCTGGACTCAGATTAGATCCATCTGATACCTCTGGCAGTTCAGTGGTCCGTTATCTTCTTCACCTCCCTTCACTCCTTCCCTCTCTGCATATTTGAAAGCGGCTTATATCTGCTTTCATCTCGTAAATTTCTTCAGAGTTGAGATCAATTGGCAGTTTGCAGTTTTAAGAGTGGTCATTTCTTTAATAATTAACATTTTATGATCACTTAGATGCTAAATTATGGATGAAACTCCCATTAATTCTGCTATGTTGAAGTTAATATGTTTTGATTTGAAGTTTCCTTTGAAACAATGTTTAAAAAAGTCATTGTGCCTCAAGGCTGGATGCGTCTGCAGCTAAGTGATTGCAGACTGGGCTCCTGTTTTTCAGCTGATCTGACAGAGATTAAAAACAGCGGAGTGAAGCCAGGCAACAGAGAAGAAGTAAAGGTTTGCTGATGGAGTATAACACTCAGCATTATAGAGTAGAAACAGTCATAACCAACAACAAATTACTGTGCTGCTGCGCCCCGTTGAGACAAATGACACTTTCTGAGCGTGCGTGTTTGTCGTTATTACAGCGGGAGCAAACAGAAACCGAAGCAAACACACCCGAGAGCATCTGTCCTGGCAGCACGACAACATACCGCATGACTAATTATAGGACCGCACGCACCGCAAGAGGCTTTTTACTGTCACCCGTGGAAACGTCGCCCCGGTTTTTCAAGGGGGGAGACATTTACATGAAAACAAACAGAAGCAATTAGCCGACGAGACGAGAGCCGCACACAGAGAGACGTTTACATAGAGGTCGCGTGGGAGGCTGGGTGTGTGTTTTAGAGGATGAGCGGTCGCAACTAATGAGAAAATTAGAACAATTTAAAGTGTAAAAGTACCCGAAACAGCTGGGAGGTTATTCAGCTTCTGGGTATTCTTGAAGAAAGACTATTACCCAGTTATGCTGCAAATAACAATATCCGCAGATTTGTACTGTTATTGCTCACAATAAAAGCTGGAATCCTTCAGTTTCACTGCTTTAAGTGTTTGCTTTACCCAGAAACAATAAAACATTTGATGGCAAAGGACAGATGGTTATCAAACTAAACAGTCATTTATCCTGTCCTCCGTTCTGTTAAAGGACTCCTGGTACGTCTAAAGGCTGACAAATTGGAAATATGCGGCTTTGATTACATTTAAAACCTTGTTTGCAGGTTTTCTGATTCGTTTTCAACAAAATGGAAAAAAGTTTCACTTTTCTTTATGTATTTAAAGCTTTTAAATGCTTCTTTAAACAGGTTAGGAGAGGTCTACAGGTTATAAAAACATGCTCAGTAAATGTTTTGCACAAAATCATTCTTTTCAGAATGAGCTGTTTCAGGCCGTCTTGTCACTTTAAATCCAATTAACCTGCTGCAGACCCAACTGAACGTTTACGCACACACGTGAAAATAGCTGCAAGCAGATGCGCAGTTATACAAGTGTGAAAAGCAAAAGTGGAGCCTCCTACACAAATAAAAATAACCCAGGAAGTGGTTTGTGGATGTTAAGTCAACAAAACACTTATATTTTCCAGCAGCCATTGTACAGTAGTAAAACCAGTTGACATCGATTACTTGGGTTGCTAAGTAACAGGTGGAACTCTGCTGAGGTTGCTAAGTAACAGGCGGAACTCTGCTGGGGTTGCTAAGTAACAGGCGGAACTCTCCTGGGGTTGCTAAGTAACAGGCGGAACTCTGCTGAGGTTGCTAAGTAACAGGTGGAACTCTGCTGGGGTTGCTAGGTAAAGGGCAGGGTGACTTAATAATGTGGAAGTTTTCGAAATGGCTCATTTTCCAGAAACAAAAAAAACAAAAAAAANCTGAGGTTGCTAAGTAACAGGTGGAACTCTGCTGAGGTTGCCAAGTAACAGGTGGAACTCTGCTGAGGTTGCTAAGTAACAGGTGGAACTCTGCTTGGGTTGCTAGGTAAAGGGCAGGGTGACTTAATAATGTGGAAGTTTTCGAAATGGCTCATTTCTAGGTCCCCTTTAAGTAAATTAAAAGTAGATACAATAAATATCTATTTGTGATTACTGATTGTCCAATTTCAATTATATTTAAACGCTCAGGACTAGTTTTAAAAACTTTTCTTAGACCAAGATAAAATTTCAAACTTGGACAACAAAAATTTGGTGAAATATCTTTATAAATACCAGATTTTTTTTCTCATAAAAACTAACAGCTAACTTAATCCACAAAGACAAAATATTGTCATTTATACCATAGAAGCATGCAGTAAAAGATGCATTTTGTTTTTATTCTAGAACTATGCTGCTTTGTTAGCCTAGCTCTGATTTATTCATTTTTCTAGACTTTTGGATGCTGTGCATCTGAAAGGATTTTTGCTCTTACTTTTTTACCTTCAGACAGTCGGTTTGATGTGTAACCGCGGCGACAAGGTGTGTGTGTTTTTTTTTTTTTAACCAACCAGGATTATCCGATTAGCATCTCAAAAGCATCAAATAACACCTAAAGTACAACCTCAAATCCCAGGAGATGAAAAGGAGACTTTATGGAAGAAGAGACACTATTCATGTAAGCTTGAACTTTAGGAACAAGAGTATTTGTATGGAAGGTTGTATAAAAAAAAGTCTTCAGGCTTTAATGTTGAGGTTTAATTTCCTGGAGCACCTTTTGGTAAGTATCTTTTTAAAGTGCAGATAAATGTTTTTATCGCTTGAAGTCGACTTCCACACAGTAACGGATGCAGAAAGCCAGCAGCTGTTACCTTGGTCTGTCCTTCGATGACAGTGAGAGGCACGCTGGTGGAGGGCCACTTATTTCGAGGAGGTAAAGGTTTCTCACAGTTCCACAAAACCACAACCTACATGAAAAACACACAGGGAGCTGGTTGATATGCTGCTTTCAGCGAATTTGGATGTTATTTTATGCATGTCGAGTCAGAAATAAGCACAAAATTGCAAAATAAAAAATAAAAAATTATTTCAATTTGGATGCTTTTAAAAATGTAATTTGGAAAAATGGAGGATTTTTATTCTGGTAAAGTCTGTAAAGGAGCCATTTTTCTTGGAGATGCGTTTAGTTTGAATGGTCCAGTCAAAGTCCATATATTAATCTGTGACGAGACTGGAAAATTGATGTTTACAGACATCAAATACATCCAATCTGACTGAAGCTGACCAATTTCACAAAGAAGAATGTCTGAAAATGCAGATTTTGCACTATTAGCTACACAAAAAAATCCAAGGATCAATTAGAAACATTAAAGTTTTTGGTTTAAAAATGGAAAAGAGTCAAAGTCCATGTGGTACAAATATTTTTTCAAGGGAATTAAAAACTTGTAAATTAGAAAATTAAAAAATATTCCACAAAATACTGTAAATTTAAAAGACAGGTGTCAAAGTCAAGGCCCGGGGGCCAAATCTGGCCCGCCGTAGCTTTTTATGTGGCCCTCTAGATTCCAAATTACATCTTCCAGTTTTCACAAATCTGCAAAATTCACACAAAATCAACAAATCTTCACATTATTTCCTGATTTTACTACAGATTTTCTCAAAATTGGTCAAAAACATTGAATTTAAATGACTGCAGTCTTATTTGATGTCAAGTCACATTTAACATCATCCATTAGCGAGAATACTGTACAAATTCCTTATAAACATTTCTAAATAGTCACCACAAAAGATTTAAAAGAAACACTAAATTAATCATAAAATCCTGGACGAACAATTATTTATTGATATTTTAACAATGTAATTGGTTTTATCAATATATTCTGGCACAACTGGCCCTTTAGGAACATTCTGATTTTTGATATGGCTCATAATGAAAATGATTTAAATCATGGGAGATGGGATTAAACTTTGTCTAACTTGATTTTCAAACTCTGCAGGCTCCAACCTGAAGGTAACTTGCTCACAGGTAACAGCATTATTACGCTTCTCTCTCAAAAATGGGTTATTATCTGGATCCTGGGACAGTTTGGACCCATTTTCCTACCTGTGCACAGAACTTGGACTTGGCCACAGCGATGATGAGCTTCACCACAGGGGAGATCTGGGCCTGCAGAGGAGTTACCGTATGGACCACAGCTGTGAACTGCTGCGATGGGCTCTTACCTGCAGCACAAACACAAACAAAGCAGGATGAGAAGATGGAGCGCTGCTTCAGACTCCACCACAGATTTCCGGACAAATCAATCCTGATCTCTGCTTCGCTCATCAAACGTCAGCACATCTGTTCGCTTTTCACTTCAACAAGGAGGAGGAAAGATGTCCAGTCAGTTTCATTTTGGTCTTTTTATTGTTGCTGCTCATTCACTGAGTATTTCTACGTTGTGAAAACCTTTTAAAGCTCATTACATAAGTTATAAAATAAACAATCTCAGATGAGAGGTTGTGCTTGACTTTTTCCATTGTCTGTCNGAACATTCTGATTTTTGATATGGCTCATACTGAAAATGATTCAAATCATGTGAGATGGGATTAAACTTTGTCTAACTTGATTTTCAAACTCTGCAGGCTCTAACCTGAAGGTAGCTTGCTCACAGGTAACAGCATTATTACGCTTCTCTCTCAAAAATGGGTTATTATCTGGATCCTGGGACAGTTTGGACCCATTTTCCTACCTGTGCACAGAACTTGGACTTGGCCACAGCGATGATGAGCTTCACCACAGGGGAGATCTGGGCCTGCAGAGGAGTTACCGTATGGACCACAGCTGTGAACTGCTGCGATGGGCTCTTACCTGCAGCACAAACAAAGCAGGATGAGAAGATGGAGCGCTGCTTCAGACTCCACCACAGATTTCCGGACAAATCAATCCTGATCTCTGCTTCGCTCATCAGACGTCAGCACATCTGTTCGCTTTTCACTTCAACAAGGAGGAGGAAAGACGTCCAGTCAGTTTCATTTTGGTCTTTTTATTGTTGCTGCTCATTCACTGAGTATTTCTACGTTGTGAAAACCTTTTAAAGCTCATTACATAAGTTATAAAATAAACAATCTCAGATGAGAGGTTGTGCTTGACTTTTTCCATTGTCTGTCGTTTTGACTGACGGTGGCCATAAACAAAAATTTAAATTAAAACAATGACATTCAGTTGCATTTAATTTTCAAAACAGAAGCAGATGAATGCATGAAACTTTTCTCCAAAGTGACAGTAACTATATCTAAACAATACAATAAAAATATTACACTTGATGTCGATCTGGAGGCTGAATCTGCACTAGAGTCTGGGATTACAGGTGAAACTTTTGAAATCAGGGAACATTTCTCCAATTGAGGTGATTAGAAATTGGCAAAACTCTCTGAACGATTGGTTTTCTAAACCTACAAGCCCTTGCATTGGTGGGAGGAAATCCTAAACCAATGCTTCAGCTGCTCCAAAGCGTCAAGTTCTGCTAGCACAACCTGTTAATGCTAAAGCTAGTTAGCATGGCTAGGCCTGTCACAATAACTAATGTTTCTGGACTATTAATCATCCTAGAAGTTATTGTAACAAACAATAATATTGTTGTTGTGAGACAATTTGTCAGTAATCTAACGGATATAATGACAAATAATTCAAGAACACATTCTCAAAGATCAATAAACTTTAAATTCTGATTAACATTTAACACTGAAACTGAAAGACATTTTAAATATCCAAAATAAATCATAAAAACAACAAATGAAGTTCCAGGAAACAAAATTACCCTTCAAAACAAGGTTAAGTCCAAAACTCCAGACTGAAGACTTTTATCATCCACTTTTTGGTAGCAAGAGAAAAACGATAAATCATGACATTGGAAATTATTGAGTTTATTTTAATTTATCATGCAATTAATTGATTTATTGATTATTGTGACAGACCTTAGCATGGCCACTGATGATGGCAGAGAAACGGTTTTCTTGTAACAGTGAGTTGTTAATTTGCCACTAACATGTTTAGCAGCGAGTACATGAGAATGATTGACAGTGCTAAGAACCTCCTCTTGGCTCTGATTGGATGTTTGTGCATTTCTTCATATGGGAGAAATTTTAAAAAAGAAAAAAAGTGGAATTGTTTAGAGTTTGAAAAGTTGCTAGAAAAACAAAAGTTTTGAGATTAACTTTCTGAAATTTTTCTGAGTTTGAAAAGCGGAAGGAATTGGAAAGGATAGATCTTTTCATAAATTATCTGCCTCATAATAAATTGTCACAACATGTTGACAGTTTAACAAATATGCAAAAAAAAAAAAAAGTAGAAGTGACAAGTAAAAGTGATCTGTGAGCCAAATCCAGTCCAGTCCCGGTCTCATGTGAAGTTCTACTTGAGTAACTTTTTGGAAAAACTTTACTTTCAGGAGTATTTTTACTACTCTGTACTTTTTCTCTTGAGTAATTTTATTATTCATTAAAATATCTAGATTTTCCTCCCACTGACTGAAAAACAAAAACATTTTAACCAAAAATTAAGACGCACACCTGTAGTTTTTGTTAAAGTTTCATAAGTTTGTTTTTTTTAATTTGGAAAAAAAATATTTTGCCTGATTGTCATTTTTTTTTGCATGTTTGTATTTTTTTATATGAATAATTATCATTTTCATCCTTAAAATACCTAAATTTCCACATAACTTTACATCTTGACCTGTTTGTTTATGTAATGTTTAAATATTAAATGACTGATAATTTGATCAGCACTTTTTACCAAATACTTTTTTACTCTTACTCAACTAATTTTTACTTGAGTAAGAACATGTTAAGTATTGCTACTCTTACTAGAGTCCAATTCTTTGGTTCTCTACCACTTTTAGTCTTACATTATAAGCAATTATGAGAAAGAAAGATGGTGTGCAGCCAACAATAAACGTAGAAATCTATGAAAGATGAATGGAGGAAGATGTGGAAACGCGCGCAGACGTTTTGATATGTAGGGCAGCCGAAGCGAGCCGGGCTGCAGTGGGAACAGAAGCGCCGTCTGTTTGGGAACCGGGGATCCTCATGGATAGGTGAAGTGCTCTTTAGTGCAGCTCTATCCATCTCGCCGACGCTGCCATCGGCCGTCTCAGGTGGGCTTGCTGGTATTTATGGAAGCAGGAGCTTTGCCCTTGTGGGGGTCGCACAAACGGGCGCGTGCTTTTGGTTTCCTGGAAAGAGCAACGCCGCTCTGATTAATATTAATATGCTAATGTTTTCCAGCAGGGCGGTTTTAATTGGAATGAGTCGATTTAAAACTCGCCTGATGTTTGAGGAATGTGGATGTGTGTCTGATTACAGAAATGTTTCTCATTGGAAACACCCAGGTTTGGTTTTGAGACAACAGGTCTGCTGCAATAAGAAGTAAATACGTTTATCGCTCAATAATTTCCATTTATTTAGCTTTTTTCTTTGTACCAAAACCTGGATGAGAAAAGTCTTAAAAAAAGAGTTAGCTGAGAACAAAACAAATTTAAGTATAACTTTCTTTACAATGACTTCATAACTTATTTTATTTTTTAAAGTTTGATTTTTGAGAATGTGTTCTTGTATTATTACTCCCTGAAAATGTTTCCAAAACAAAAATATTAAAGTTTATCACAATAATTTCTGAGACAATTTATCATCTAGTAAAATTTATCTTGACGTTTTCACTGCAAACAATGAATAAGAAAAATATAAACTGTAATTCAGATGTAATTTGCTTTAAAATTTATTACAATGGACTGAATTTCAAAATTAAAAGAATATCAAAGGTTTTAATTAAACTGAAGTGTGAAAGTATCTATCCAGCCGAGATTTATCTTTATGCTATAGTAGAAGCTAAACCAAATTACTTTTAGCATTTTTTGCTTTTTTTAAAATGTCAACCATAAAAGTGAAACTTTTTTTTAAAAAGACAAAAACCTTCAGCGCTCATTAGAGCCACACATTGATGGAAGAAAACAGATTTTTAGAGACTCATTTGGTTAAATTGATCAAATCTAAATCACAGGAACGACTAAGCTGAGCAATAATTACACATTTACCCTTTTCCTTAAAAAATATTTTCAAATTAAAAGACTTGAATAAAGGAGAAATGGCTGGCGGCTCAGCTAAAGGTCATTGTTGCAAAGCTAATGAGCCATTTCACTTTTTTTCGCATTACAGCCACAAACTAAATCTTTTTATTGTGATTTTCTTATGTACTTTCCTCATACAGAGTGGAAGGAAAATGAAGCGTGACTTTCTGTTATTTTTAACAACTGAGCTGAACTCAAGCTGAGCTGCAGCTTCTGCCATCGTATCAAGATATTCGTCCTGCTCCTCGGGCCAAAACGTCTGAGCAGCAGGTCAAACTTTTTCAAAATGCCAGGCAGAAGTTGCAACTGCTTTGCCATCAAAAGTTATGGAAAGGTAGCAGAGTGAGACGGCCGAACACGCGGCGCTGACGGTAAGTTATTCCCCCAGCAGCAGCGGCAGAAATAGTAATTTACTGCAGAGGCATAAACAAAACGGCTCCCTGCTCTGCACCTCCTAACCCGAGTGTCCACAATTCCTGCGAGGAAGACAAACATCGATCTGAGTTACAGCCGGAGTCCAGGGAGAATCGCTGCGGTCGCCGCTCACACACACCCACGCACCCTGCAGCTGAAAGTTTCAAACTCCAACACCATTTATATTCACATTACAAACATTAAGAGCTTTGTATCCTCAACACGTCTTCAATCTGCACAGAAATGTTCAGCTGTAAAGCGTCAGAAGATTCATTTATATGCTTGGAAAAAATGGATTCAGTCTTAAAGCTGCAGAATGTGACTTTATCAAAAACATGTTTTTTCTTTGTTTATTAAAACTGTAACCAACGTTGTTACAGTACGGTATGTATTAGGGCCGTTGTAGACAGATAAATAAGGAGGCGTCAATTTTCTGCCAAAATTAGTCAAAAATTTGCTATATAAAAAAAATCTGAACCGCAAAATTTAAAAGTTTGCTAGAAAAAATGCATCAGAAATGTAGACAAAACATGGAACTTTCTGAACTACAAAAGTTCAAAATTTCCCAGCAAAATTTTTGAAATCTGTCAAGAAAATTTTAGAAAAAATGTTGAAATTTCTGAACTACAAAAGTTGAACACTTGTTAGAAAAAAATGTTGAAATTTTTATATTCATCTCATAAATTTTCTAGAAAAAATGTGTTTGAAAGTCAAAGAAAAAACTAGAAATGTTTAAATTAATCTAATAAACTATTTTAATAATCTAAAAAAATTCTAGAAAATACATGGACATTTCAGAAATCAGTGATTCTTCAGAATAGGGACAAAATGGGTTTTAATTTTCCCATATATATATATTTTTTTTATTATTTATCAACCTTATGTATGCAAATATGACAAATAATGTTTAGAAAATGTAAAGATGCTAAGGTACAGGCTCCCAGTTGCAACATTTTTTTAAAAAAAATTACATTTTTAATCGACCTGACCTAGAACGTTGTCATCACCATCTGACAAAAATAAATATAAAATAATTTTTAAAATACCCTATTAGTGATATTTTTACTCATTTTACAGACAAATGCTTCTCAAGAAACAAAAGAAATATTTACAACCAAAAACAACAAAAAGGCCATCTGACGGAGTTGACAGTGCATGACAGAGTTGGTGTTGACAAACTAGTGAATAAAATGAAAAACTTGGTACATGTGAAGTAATGCAATTTATGTAAAATACATTAAAATAAATTAATTGCACATTTAAGTGAGATTTGACAACAATTTCACTGAAAGAGTCAGAAAAACTCTGACGGAGTTGACATCTGACGGAGTTGACGAAATGCCAAACTACCTCAATTTATATGATGTTATTCTGAAGGAGGCCATATTGTAGCTCATCAGGTCCGTGAAATCTTTACAGTTTACCAAAATTAAGCTTTTATTTCACAAAATTTCATCAAAGTTTTGTAAATTGTCAGTTATGGAGTTGACACATCATGGTTGTGACGAGCAGCTTAGGAATAAAACAGAAGAAAAAACTAAAGAATAACTTAAGCTAACCAGAGCTAACTAGCTCTCTTAGCAAAGGAAGAGAAAGGACGTTGTCATGGGGTCCTCAGAAGTTCTGGTGCCCCCCAATAATGCCTGATTTTTTTTTTTTTTACATTCTTTTCATTTCTGACGGTGTTGACAAAAACTAGGGACAAATTTCAGTGGAGTTGGAAAATATATAAAAATGATTTTTAATTCAATTTATTGATACCTCTATAATTATTTATATGACTACTTATACTTAATTGTCATAATATATAATTTTAGTATTTCTTTAATTATTTTAAACTATTATAATGTATTGATTTCTGCTCCTGGACAAGGGCTTTTACAGGCCGAGCAATTAATTGTCTAAAAAATTATTGCGATAAACGATAATATTGTTTCAAGATCTTTTTACACTGATTTAATGGAAATGACTAATAATGCCTGCGATTTCCTGCCATAGATAGATACACTTTATTTTCAAAAGAACACATAACACTGGAACTGATGAAACAAAACAACCAAAAACAAAAATAAAATGGATTCTCAGTCTCCATTAACAAAAAACGTACTTGAATAAAAGCTAAACATAAAGCCAAAGTGGAAATAAATACTGCATTCAACCAAAAGAGTGCAGATATGAAGTCTGTATACTATATTGGCCTTCAGTAATCACTAGATTTAAATAGAGAAGATGGGCACATCCGACTACCTAATGCAGTAGTTCATACTACACGATTTTTTTTGCTCCTATTTTCCCCTTACAACAATCTTAGAACGTTGGCCGATCTACGATTATCGCTGGTGATTTCGTAACCTGCAGTGTGTGGTGTGTTACGGTGGATCGCCGTGGCCTCTCCGATCTAAATCAGGGGTTTCCCCCGACTAAATCAGGGATTTCCCCCGATTCAGCATTCAACAGGCTGCATTGGGCTACGTCAATGCAGCCTGTTGAATGTTACAGGTAGCCAATCAGAAAGCGGGATTCTCCTCCTGCTTTCTGAGGGGAAATTACGGAGGGAAATCCCAAACAGCTGACACAGCACAACCTGAAGTCCAGCGGACATCAGAGATGATATGTGGAAACAACATTAATATTTATTCAACATTTTGTGCAACGAATATAGAAATGACAAGGGGAGGAACTGGAGCCAAATGGCTACCGCAGTTGATAAACCCGGTAGGTTTTCAGCTGTTCTTCGTTAACATGACATAAATAGGTTATAATGATTTTCATTCCGTCAGAACTTTACGCTGATTCTAGCCACATGCGTCACACGTAGATTCTAGTAAAGCAATGATTAATGCCTGATTTTAAAATTAGTTAACTGGACTTGTAGCCATTACTTTGTGCCCATGTTGCTGGACACCACAGGGCACTACGAACCCGATCGAACCATTATACCCAGGATTTCTGTCAGGTTTTGAAAATGGGCCGACAGTCCGCCAACAACTCGTGTAGTGTGAGCTGGACATTACACTAAGGAAGAGCACCGGAGCTGAGCCTTTTTTCATTCAGTGTCATCAACAGAAAGAGAAAAAGACAGGAAGAGATGATAAAGCCGATAATTAAAATAAGGTCGATAGGTTTAATTTATCGTGTGATTAATTGATTTATCGTTTATCGCGGCAGGCCTAATTTTACCAAATATTTTAAAAGATTAATAAAAGTGAAGTGGTGCAGCTTTAATCTGGATGTTTTTGTCAGAAAAACAAATTTCAAACCACGATAAAAGTGGCTCCCCTGCAGAAACTTTCACTGCTTTGCGCTGAACGTTGTGATTTTCTGTCTTCACTCAGTAGGAATTAAAATAACCTTAAATGAGTAACCTGGGGATATTTAAAGGCCACATCAGGGTTGAAAACATCCATAAGCAGATTGTTCACTTTTGTTCCTTTGTTCACGTTTTCGCTGCAGATGCACTAAATAAAATAAACAACAGATTAGTCCTTGACTTCAGACTTGCTTGCAGGAGCCTGGATATTTTATTCCAAGGACCTTTCGCGCTCGTTTGTCTCCAGTGGTGGGCGGTGTAGGTGGACCACGGTGCGCCTCCTGGCTCCAGCTGCCCACGGTTCATTACTTTCCGTCTGAGCTGTCTGCGCTCTCCGTTTCCTACAGTTTTCCTGGCCAATGCGGCAAACATGGACCGACCAGATGGAGTGCAACGGGCTACCCAAGGTGAAATCACACTCTCGGCTCCGGTTCTCATGAGGGGAATCGCACCTCGGCTGACCCTCTTCATGTACCTTCAACCAAATCTTTGGGTTTTAGACCTTTTCATCACAAACAGCGACTGAGCCAAATATATAAATATTATGCCTTAACTCCTGTAGTGGCAAGAAGAAAGTTTATTTTTCACAGAATGCACTGAGCCTCGTATGGGTTGGCACCAGAACTGAGCCCGGAGCAAAAGCAAATGTCGCCCAGCCAACTGCCGATAAATTTGCATAACGTCGTATTAGGGCTACTGCAGATTTTTTAAAAGGGTAAATTTCTGTGAAAAAAACATAAAATTTAGTCTAGGATTCTTTCTAGAAAAAAAAAACAAGGAAATTTCTGAGTTTCAAAAGTTGAAAATTTGCTAAAAAAAAACAAAACAAAAAAAAAAACTCCACAACTTTGAGATGAATCTCAGAAATCTTATAGAAAAAACAAAGTTTAAAAAATTTCAACTTCAAACTCAGAAATGTCCACATTTTTTCAAGATAATTTCTGAGACTAATCTGAAAATTTAAAAGTTTTTCGAGCAAATTTTAGACTTTTCAAAATGTCCACACACACTTTCTAGAAAAGTGTACTCAACATGTACTCAAAATATGAGATTTTTGAGTACATGCTGAGTTTTAAAAGCAAATTTTAGACTTTTGAAACTCAGAAATTTCCACTTTTTCTCAAGAAAATTTCTGAAACTAGTCTGAAAATGTTAGTTTTTAGCAAATTATCAGAAATTTTCTTGTTTTGCTTAAAATGTCATTGTTTTTCATGAATCAAAATTTCTGTATTTTTTGTGGAAATTTACTCCTCCTTGGTCCTTTTACGTCGTCATAAATTTGTACCTAACCATGACAGACTCAAAAACGTAGCTGGCCTGTTAAGCAATGGTATTAGATTTCTGCCACAACTCAAACTTTTACATGAGAGAAAATTTAAGACCTAAAAACATTCTGGCTGATATTTATAATATTTTGTCTATTGAGGATTTTTAATGTAATTTGAAGGCATCTGTAGAGAATCAGTGCTTACCCAGGATGGCGTAGTAGAAGGGGAACTGGGCAGGGTCAGTTGAGTACTGTGGGAAGGCGAAGAGACCGCCAGGTAGGAAGTTCCACAGCAGGTGATTTCTGGACACGTGAGACTCCACTCTGTCCTGAATGATCTGGAGGAGGGAGGAGACGAGAAAACACAAGAAACAGAAAAAATAAATAAATAAATCCCCAAAAATAAACAAAAATTAATTTGGGATAGAAACAAACAAAACCCACAAAAGTCAGATTATTGGAGCTAAAAGGAATCACAAAATCTTACAAAGTATTTTGATCTCATTTTAAGTGCAAATGTCTTCACACACTTAAAATAAGACAAAAGTAAATAAGTAACTTTTCAACAAGATATTGAAGCCTGTTTTAAGTCAATAATTCCTAAATATTGGTGGAAGAGTTCTAGTTCCACTGGCGCCGTTACCTAGCAACGCCAGCCAAGCCCAGCCCATCGCCTAGCAACGCCAGCCAAGCCCGTCACCTAGCAACCCAGTTGTAGTTCCACCAGCAGATTTTTTTTGATCACTTGACTCGTGATGCAAAAAAGTGTTTCTATTGCAGTTTCGTGAAATTTGCCAATAATTCATCCAGAAAAGAAAAAAAAAAAAAAAAACTCCTTGTAATGCAAAAACTTTTTATAACAAAATGTGAGTTTTTATTAAATTGCCGTGTTTCCAGTAAGCAAATTTATTTTCATAATTTCAGTTTGTGCAATTATACAGTCTTTATCTCACAGTAACTACATGGTGGCACCTAAATTTATTTAACCCCTATTTGCTGATTAAGTTTACTGACAAAATTTTTAATTAAAATGTCTTTGGTCAGAGGCTTCTATAAATTTGCTGTAATACTGACAGCTACAGGAGCGCTACTATAACTCTTTGAAGAACTTTGAATTAATTAATTACAACATTTAATTTCCCTTTGGGGTCAATAAAGAATTTTTAAATGTTTTCAAAAACAAATGACTTAAGAACTATTTAAATAGTTAAATGAAGCTGATAATGCATAATATTTTTAAGCTTGACTCCACCTTTCTGTGCAGAGCTCCCTCTAGAAAACACACACACACACACACGCACACACACACACACACACACACACACGCTGTTTGAGTGCCAGGTTTGCTGCATGTGGGACACCACAGTTATCAACAACGCTTCATTACTCCCGTTTAGCTCGGTGCCACGCAGCTCTGGGCTTCTTAGCACATCTGGCCGGCAGCACACGACTGTCAGCGGACATCTGTCTAATTTCATCCTCTGCTAGATCCGGGCATTTGGTGAAGTCACCAAGGTCTCTGTTTGTGCAACAGAAAATCTGCCGCCTCAGAATCGCCTTATTAATCTGTGTGCATGATAACCTCTGCTGTTTGAACAGGTAAAACGCTTTAAACAGCAGATCGATTGTCCCTTTTTTTGTTTTATCTAGTTAGTGGCTCTGACTGATGGAATACAACAAAAACTCATTATTATGAGAAAGTTTTAACAGGAACATTTCTTATTGCAAGAAAATTTCTTATTACTACCAGATTTTGCTCCTGAATGTATTTCTAAGCACTGACAGTCGAATATTATCTGTTAAATTCCACATTGCAAATACATGAAATCACAATAACTGCAAATTGCCTTTGTGTTTCTAGAATGTATTAGTACAATTTTTGCATTTAAAAATTAGAATTTTAAACTTAGAAACTTTAACAATTATGACCTTTTTTTAGCCATAATCCTGGAAGTGACTGATAAAATAAAAATCTGGTACAGCATGCAGCAGTGATCATCTCTGTCTTTCTGTTTCCATGAAGCCTGTGTGTAACAGAGAGGATTATTATTTAATGTGATCTGAGATCCAAACGGTCCCTGTGGACTCGAGCGAAGCAGCGATGGAGAAACTAAGAACAGAAAGAGACGAAAGCTTCCAGAACCTCCCAACGAGGCGAGTTCATTCTGTTCACTTCAGATGGTTAGGTCATTCAATGAGGCGTCTAGTGGCTCTTCAGCCTCAGGAGGAGCATTTGGCTCTCTGACACAAACACACACACACACAAACACACACACACACACACACACACACACACGCACACACTACAGCTTCTTGAATATCCAGAATCTCCATCATTTCAGGATCTTCACATCTTGTGTTTGGATCTCAGGCTGATTTCCTGTCCACATGCTGAAGGTGGAAATTATCTTGGCTCGTTAAGTTATTTATTCATTTATTCATTAGCATGCATGAATTTTATGAATTATGTCGTCTCAGGTATCACTTTTCAGTCTGTTTGTTCTACTCCTGTGCCTCAAAACTGACCCAAAGTTATTTGAACTGAACTGATACTAAATTAATAACAAATAGACATCTATGGGTGTCTGTAGCTTTACAGTTATTATCCTGCAGCTTTCTGGCAGAAATGAGGTTCCACCAAGTCAATTTGTTGGCCATATTTCTATAGCTGATCAGCTCTGACATCACAATTTCACAAAAACAAAACAGCCTCAGTCTTTCCTTATGAAACAGGGGAAACATCAAAGTAAACTGACTAATCTTATCTAGAGTTAGAACTCACTAAAGCTGCAGTTTGTAACTTTTATTTAATAAAAAAGTTTTTTTTACATATTTGTTAAAACTGTCAACATGTGGTGACAGTTTGATATGAGATAGATAATCTGCGAAAAGATTCATCTGGTTGTTTTTGGTCAAAGTATTTCTTCAGTTAGAACCAGGAGGAGGGGCTTAGCGCTGTCAATCAACACTGTGAATGCGCAACTCGATGTGCTAATGGAGGATAAACAAGTTACATTACAGAAAAACTGTTTACCCAGGCTATGCTAGCTGTAGCGTAGCAGAAAGAAAGAGGGGCAGGGAGTGAGCAGATCTACATAGCTGTTGATTGACAGCACTAAGACCCGCCTCCTGGCTTTGATCGGTTGTTTCCATTTAGCATTCAGAGAAGATTTTTTCACAGATTACCTGACTCAACCCGTACTGTCACAACCTGGTGACAGTTTCAATCAATATGTAGATTTTTTTTTTTATATAAACATTATGTTCTGCAGCTTTAAGTACATTTTTACTATTCTTTGAAATAATTAGTTCAGGTCTGCTGACCTGGTAGAGATTAGTTCAGGTAGCTACGTCTGCTGGAAATGTGTAAATATGTATTAAAAGTTTACAATTTTAAAACTTATTTTGAGCCATTTAATTCGAGACCTTTGAGAGCCGGATGAAAATGTTCCAAGATTTTTACCTGAACACTGTTTTATTTTACCTAAAGATGTAAACAAATAGTCAAATCAAAGCTGTAGAGCTGATCTTGGTTTTGTGTGATTATGAACTCTCATAAAATTATACATTCAGTATTTGCTTTCTCCAGGCAGCTGAAACATTTTGACAAACAGAACGGCAACGTGTTCAGCAGCAGAAGATAAGCAGGAGAAAACTGCAGAGCTTTTAGCAGAACACTTTAAAAACCAGGATGTTCAGATAAAACATGCAATTTTAAAGCTCAAGGTTTGACATTTAACTGTGTGCAGAAGTGATGCGACAGCCTCATGACAACATGCACGTTCATTTAGATAACTTATTTGTTTTGGCAGCGGCAGCCATAAACGCGCATATCTTACTCAGGTCCAGGCAGAAATAAGGAATACTGTGTGAATTTTTAACCTTTATGACTGAAAAACTAATAATTGCAGCTGAGAACACTGCAAAAACACAAAATTTAACCGAGTAATTTTGGTTTTACAGTGCAAATATCTTAGTACACTTAAAATAGAACAAAACTAACTTACAAGCAACATTTCAACAAGCTGTAGGAGCTTAAAGTCAATAAGTTCTAGTGTTGTTGGCACATAATTTTTCTTGTAACAAAACGTTTTTCTCATGTTATAAGTGAAATAATCTGCCTATGAATTTAGCACTTCTAATTCAATATTGGGGAATTATTGATTTAAAATAAGCTCTTATATTTTGCTGGAAAGACACGTGTAAGTTAGTTCTGTGAAATAGAAACCAAACCAAAAATACTTGCCAATATTTTGTGTTTTTGCAGTGAACCTGTACAACCTCTGTCTAATAAAGGAAGGTAAAAATAAAAACCCACACAATTAGTAGCAATGGGTTTCTGCAGAACATTGACTGTATCATCTGTAGAGAAATCTGACGGGATGTGAAGTCAGGACTTGTTGGATTGTGATGTGATGTAATAATCATATATGCATCCAAATTAATTCCACATATTGGAGTGGCACAGATCAGATTTTTTTGGGGGGGTTAAAGGTCGGAGTTGGGATGGAAAAAAGCTGGAAAAAACAGATTTGAGTCACATTTGCTTGCAATTAGTTCACTTATTAGTTCCCTTACGCTTATGTCATCGACATAAGCGTTTCATATTGTTGATATTGATTCGTTTTTCTTTTTGCTTTAAATATCCGAAATGCAGCCAAACTGGTGGAGAGACATTTCCTGTTTCATCCACAGGTGGATGAAACAGGAAATGCTGCTTTTTATTTTAAAGCCTTTATGAGGCACAGTGGAGAAACCTGAAACTGCTGCTGAGTAAGTTACTCAAAAGGTTGTTGCTAGGTAACCAAAGAATGAGAGTGTTGCTAGGTAACCAAAGAATGAGAGTGTTGCTAGGTAACCAAAGAATGAGAGAGTTACTAGGAAACCAAAGAATGAGAGAGTTGCTAGGTAACCAAAGAATGAGAGAGTGAGTTGATTCCACCATGTTAGCTTAGCGAGCCATGAGAGTTTGAGATCTAAAACTTTCCTCAGATATGTTATCGATATTGATTACATCTAAAGTGATAAATATTGTTATTGATTTAATGTCCAGGCCTAAGATGAACCTGTTTGAACAAATGTATTATAAATCTAAACGCACAAAGCAAACCTACTGGATGAATTTCATGTTCTCTCATCATCATTAATGCTTCCAACCCAACAGATCTTGAACAAGACAAATATTCTCCAGTTGTTTCTGCAGATCAGAGCAACTTCAGTTTGCGAATATACAATCATCCTTTGGATAAAAACATAACTGTCATCTGGAGAAAGAAACTCTTGAGGCTTAACTTTCCAAGGTGATGCACAGCCGGGGGTAATGTACAGCACAGAACAAGATGTTTCAGTTTAGCTGATTATAGATGAAGCGCTTCTGACAACCCAAATCCACAAACTCTCATCTAAGACCATTTTCTGCAAGCTTACCTCCAGAGTGGTTAAGACTATTTTGGCTACAGAGGAGAAGTAGGCGTCCCAGAGGAACTGAGTCTGCTGGCGGAGCGCCAGGATCCTGTCACGGCCCACGGATCGGGTAATGGAGGGAACCTGGAGCGAGAGCAGAGGAGGGCTGTTCACATGACAGTGGGATAGATTAAGTTAGATTTTAAACAACGTTGAGTGAACAGTAAGAATCAAAGGGGGGTAAAAAAGTGAGTAGACAGGTAGACAGGTGGAGGAAGCTTAGGTAATTTAGTGGAAAGCAGAAGAGATTAAAGAAAATTTCCCCCTCAGGATTGTCCCACCTCTAATTCCATCTTCTGTCCATCATTCAGGATTTTGGATTCACATAACAGTGAATAGAGACGAGTCCATGCAAGGAGAGTTCACTACAGGTTCGCTTCAGGAAGGAGGTTCTCAAAACTACTTGTTCAATCTTCACATCATTGTGTCACATCCAAGAAGGATTTTATAATTCCTTTGAGCAAGTAGAAAATGCTTTTGATTACGTGAATATGTACAATATTTAATTGCTGACATCATGTTAATCAAAATGTGTTCCATGAGTCTCTAACTGCATTTCCACTGACCACAGAACAGCGCTATTAGGCATTTCGAAAATACATTTGCTTAGTGGAAACAACAATTTTGAAAAAGTATTTGGTCTTTTTTGTCGTATAAAAATGTATTTGTTTTGCAAAATGCCAATGTTAACACTTTTTTCTTTCACTACACAAGTCACATAATGTTGCCACTGACAGAAACCACAAAGAAGATAATGACAGGAAGTAGTTAAAGGATGATGGCACGTTTTTAATTACTTATTTATGTGCGATTTTAACTGCATTTTTTATTTAATAGAAACACCGCAACAGAGAAATTGTGTTTTTTTCGACATTAGCGGAACAATAACAAAGGTTTGCACACATTTGTAAATTCAACACTTCTGTTGAATTGTCTCGACCTCTACAGCATTTAAGCATAATTTCATTTAAGTTTTCAAATGCAAAATGTTTGAACAAGTTGTCATAATATGTCGAGCATTTTTCCATACATTTCAGTTAGACTTTGTTCTAAATCTGTCCTGAACTGATAAATTGCTCCCAGACTTAGAAGCATGATTGACAGCATCAAGACCCGCCTCCTGCCTCTGATTGGTTGATTCTAGTAAGTACTGGGAGAACTGGGAGAAGGCAGAGGAATTAGATTTTTTTCTGTCTCATACCACACTGTCACAACATAGTGACATTTTCAACAAATATGTAAAAAAAATTAATTTTTTATTAAAGTTAAAAACTGCAGCTTTAAAGAGTTGGTCTTATGTTCCAATTTCTACTTTTTCTCATCTGTTTACAATGAAACAAGAACTTGTCATTCTGAGATATTTTACCTTTGAGATATGAACTAAGGATTTTAAGATACAAACTGGTTTTTGAAGGTAATTCTTTGTGTTTTGGTGTTTATAAAAATATTTGAAGATGATTCAAGAAACACACCAAAGCAACTGAGAAAAATCTGCAAATGAAGCGGCACTTATGAGCTCCTCATTTATTGAACTTCTTTTGAAAACCTTCAATTGATATTTGTCAGATGTTCCTGTTGAACAAATTTTTTAAATTTTTTTCCCTCTTGTGTCATGCTGTGAAAAGCAGAAGAAACTATTTATTTTTCGATCTCCTGGAAAATCAACAGCAGCCTTCAAAGTTGGAAAAGCAAAAGGAAAACGCATTAAAAGCAGGAGAAACGAAGGCTTGATCCACTCATCACAAACCATCCTCCTTCTCGCATCTAGTTATCAGAAAAGTAGGAAGGCCTTCTCAGTTTACACATCACATTGTCAAGAAACAAGAAGCAAAAATTCTCTGCAGCAAATTTCAAATCAACGACTTTATCCAAGAAGCCATTTTCTTAACACAGCAAGTCTGCTGTTCCATCTTATTGTTAGATGATTAAACTTTAATGTTGTATTGAGTAAAACTCAGTATGGAGTGAATGTAGCTCACAGTATTGCATCAATATTCATAATTAATGAAGAAAATCATCCTGACTTTTAATTTGACCCTTGACCTTTTGTACTTATGTACAACAAATTAGTATTTTTGTTACCACAAATTAAGTAGAAATACTTCAATTTAAGAGATCACATTCAAATGCATTTGGTATTTAGTATTAAAATTAATGAATTAGACAAAACTGGGCAAAACTCCAACCATGGCATATTGCTTCCACTGTCACAGGATATGTGTAGTATGCGCATCAACAGGCAGTACTGGGATACAGGCGGATGCATGGTGGCACTGCCGACTAAAAAGTAAAATGTTTACTGCACTAACCCTAAAGCACTAAACGTAAATATTAGTTCCATTAAAGAACTTCACTAACACAGAAATTAGCAGAAGCTAACGCTAAAGCACTAAATTAAATTCTAATTATATCTGACCTTGAGAGACTACAACCCTCATGCACCAATTTAATTTTAATATTAAAATTTAGAAATTCAATAATGTCCTTAGATATTGTTTTTACGGTTTATGTTGTTTCTGTATGTTTCTTGTTTGAAATTAAGTTATTTGGGTAAAAAAGGAGAGAGAATGCAAAGAGAGGAGATGGAACTGCTGCGTAAAAGGTCTTCCGCCGCGTCAAAATAAGAGCATGATATAAACGTCAAACTACTTGAATAATTCTTGATGGTTGGTACCCATTATTCATCTGAACGTTTTCAAAACAGGCAAGTAAATTAGATCTTTAGAATTTATCTGGAAAGCCTAATTTAGGGGAAGCTAAGAGCACTAAATGTTTCAAGATTAGCAAAAGCGCTAAAGCTCTAAATTAGCTCCACTATTGGTGCATTAGCAGCAGGAGTGCTAAACAATGTTATTAGCAAATTAACAATCACTAACAAAACTGAAAGTCAATATCTAACAGAAACTGAAATACTAATTATGTAATTTAATTAAAAAACAACAACATAATTTTATTAAAAAGATTACTATGTAGAATGCTTTGAAAGTTTGGGCTCTTAGCCTGCTTTTTCCTTAACTACATCCAATAATCACACTTCTATTTATAATTTAAAGACAAATAAAGGTAAATGTTTACATCAGAGTGAGTATAAAGTGTGTGAGATTTCTGCTGGCGACTCGTCAGCTCTCAGCGGGGCGATATAAACATCACCAATCAAATCAGCTCCATTGTCTTCCCCTCCATTACCTCTAACTGTGTTTATGTTTCTCAGCAGGGGGGTTTTGTGTCTATCTGAATTCCTGGGAGTCGGTTTTCCACATGTCTTGTCTCCATGGGGGAGGAAACAGACACACTACATATTAAACAGTCCAATATTTTAGCTCTCAGAGACGTAATTGAAAGTAATGAGATTCAACTCTCTCGGCAGGCGTTGGAGGATTGTAACTTTCATCGACCGTTTGTGACTGCGTTAGCACCTGGAACCATTTACAGACCAAATGACAAAAACCTACCATTTGATTTGTACATTTCACTCCCATATGTTATATATGCTTTTAAAATAAACTTGAAATAAAGGCTGGTTATTCTTAGTGAAAAGCTGCAGGCATCTGCTTAAAAACAGCTAAAAGAAAGTTAATCGATTATGATATGTCACATGATATGTGCTAAAGCTATTTGTTAAACTTCTTCCGTAAACTCACAAACAATTATATGTAACCAATAATAAACAGAGAATTTAATCCTAGATGACCAAGATAATTTCAATATCTTAAAATAGTGTGCTAAACGTTTTCAAAGCTAGCAAAAATACTAAAGGACTAACTGAAAGCTAGTGCTTAGCTCTGCTTATATTGGTGAATATTTGCTTATACTGCTAGCTAGCAATATAAGCTAATAACCAATTAATTATGTTTTCAAACTTCATGACAACATGTTGACTGATAGAAGTCGTACAGTTCTATGCTCAAAAACCCTGTTTTTAATGAATGAGTCTGATTTATAAGGAAAGCAGCCATGTTTTCATGGAGATCAAGCTCCATGAAAACTCAAGTAGATTTTTTCCCACCATAAACATTCAGATGTCGAAATACAAAAGGTACACAGCATTAACATATTAAAGGTGACCAAAGTTTAGAATAGCCTAGGTGTCTTTTCCAGGAATGATTGTACAGCACAAATAGAGGCAAAAGTAAATGACCAAATGCTCTGGAGCTCTGATTGGGTTGCTAGGTGACGGGTGGAACTCTGCTGGGGTTGCTAGGTGATGGGTGGAACTCTGCTGGGGTTGCTAGGAGACGGGTGGAACTCTGCTGAGGTGGCTAGGTCAGGGATAGTGCCTGCTGATTTGTGGCGTTTCTAAAATCAGTAATAAACCAGACACCAAAAATATGATTACTTAAGCGCTTGGGCTGTTTTTAAAAGCAGCTGAGACCCAAATCTAAGTATGAAAACATACCAAATAGGAATTTTGCTTAAATAACAATGCTTTATATATACATACATATATATTTCACCAGTGATACATTTCTAATAATGTGTTTTCTGCCATCTGTTGATCAATAAAATCAAACAATATTTTAAAGTTTCTCCAATTTTTCTATTGCTTGATTAAAAACTTTTACAACACACATGAATGGAGGTTTACATAATTCATAAAAGCTGACAGCCTAACATCTACCTGCAGTATGGAAACTGTATAGAAACATATTTCCTTTTCTGCCACACTGCCAGTACTATCTACTGTCCCCCAGGAATATTTGACAAATGAAAAGTAAAACTAAACCCTCAGGAAGAATTGTAATCTTTTAAGATGCAGAGCTTCTCGGCTGATAGTTACTTAAAAGTTACAAAAAAGTTATCATGACATCTAAAAGAAGACTGAAGATAAGATGGAGTTTGCACCCTGAGGCAGTCTGAAGATGTGTTTTTCAGATTTCTTCTCAGAGTTTTTTCCATAAAGCCTCTGATTGTTTGTAAAAGTGAACTCCTTTCACCAACCGCACACCGTCTCCTGAGAAACCCGATAATACACTAAATGACATGAAGGACGGCGGTGGAGAGATGACGATTCAGGCTTGTTTTTCAGCTCTAAAACTTTCACTATAACCTCTTCTGGTATTTTAGAGTCAAATGTGAGGTCACGCAGAGGTCAATCTGCAGCAGAATGGCTGAAAAAGAAATGGTCCAGTCAAGAAACGATTGCTTGCAATTGTCAATAAACTGAAGCAGTTTTGAAAAAAGAGTGAACATCTTCTAAATAAAGGTCGGAAAATATCATTCACTGAAAGAAAAGTATAGCAGAATATAAAGACCAATGGAGATAAAAGGAAAGAAAATGGCTACGGAGGAATACATTTCTTGCTTAAAAACCAGACATTTTAAGATTAACCTCACATATTTATAAGTAAGAACTTGGATATTCTCTCCAGAAAAGTTATGAATTTGCTAGAAAAAAATTATTTTTAAGGTTGTTGCAAATGTCTAACTTCATTATTTCATTAAATTGAGTTATTTTTTTCATTTATTATTATTCTTTTTGCACATTTATGGCTTATAAATGACAGAAAACATCCATGTCTTCAATAATGGAAAATTAAAGACAAAACGTTAAAAGTATTCTAATATTTTAATGTTTAAATCTGTATTTTATGATCCTTGTTTGTTGCTTTTGTATTGATTACAGCATTTTCATATATCTCTAAATGTAAATAAAGTGCATAATAAATAAAATGAATTATTCTGACACACAGGAATGAATAAATAAATTCTTACAATTTCTTTCTTTTTTTCTGGTTTATTGGTGGAAAAATCAAACTGAATGTGTGTTTGTTTGAACAAATAAAGCAACAGAAGCTGCTGAACTACCTGAGGATGTTTGATTTATGTTGAATTTATTTATCTGTAACCTGAACAAAGAGCGCACAGCAGTCACATGTTTAATTTCCTTTTATTTGTGAGAATTGGCAAATGTCAGGTTTTGTTTGGAGAAGGTTTCTCCATTTATCTCTGCATCTATATTTTCATTTATTGAAAACTTGACATTTCTGCAGAATATGAATTAATGGAAGAATATGTTTTTCCTCAAACTTAATTACAAGTGTGCGTCTTAGTCTGTCAGAACACGCTTAACCAACAATTAGCAAACTCTGCAGAAGGGAATATATAAAAAAATAAAGTATTGGTGTATTAAGGAAGCTTTTATTAATGCCTCATGTCTTAAAAGTCCAGATTTATTATACATACCATGGTATTTTTTTATATCTCATCCCATTTTGGATCTTCTTGTAAGGTGTTGATTGAAGACAGGAAGCAGAGACCCTCTAATTAAAAGGCAGACACTTTTAGTTTGAAATTCCCAAAATACAAACAAGCACATGTCTGTTTGGCCGTCCAGATGGTGTGAAAGGTCACCCAGGTGACGCGCAGCGATACGCAGCGTAATTAGAAAATCTAAATATCACTGCAGCTGCCATTAAAGGGAGCAGAAGGTGTTCCATTTGTAGAGAAATGCATCGCTGGTATAAATAGCTCCTGGTGTGAGTGTAAATGATTATACTTGATATGGCACTTGTGATAATAATGTGATTATCACAAGAGCCATATCTAAATAAAATAATGTTTAATAAAGGAGCCCATGAACAGAGGCACATTTAACACACTTATGTCTGGAAAACTTATAGTTCTTAACTGTTAGCTTTGCATTTTTTAGTTTCTACAGTAGTTAAATCCAATAGTTACATAAAAAAAACTGATTACACAATTTTTTTACTGCTTATAATTTAAATATTGTCACATATTAAATGTACAAGTTAAATTCTAAATACATGAGAAAAAAATTTAAATTTTCTATGACTAAAGACAGATTTGTGATATTAAAACTGTGATATTGTTAGGATATTAGGCTCTTTAGGAGATTGATTTGATTCCAGTTTCACTATTATTCTGTGTTAGTTTGTTATTTTTGATTAGATCAGTCTTGTTCCCGTTTAGCCTTCAGTTCAGTCCTTTCTTTGTGATTCTAGTGTATTATGTTTATTGTCTAGTTATTCTTGTGTTTCCTATGTTTAGTTTTGCTTTAATGTTAAATCCAGTTACTTTCCGTTACTGTTCCTGGTTTATGTAATTTTTTGTTCTCCTCTGGCTCCCTGTGCTCCCATGGTTTATCATCTTAACTTTCCTATTAAATCTTCATTGTCTACTCAACACCTCTGCTGCTCTCTATTTGGATCTTCTTTAGTCAACACACCATGACAGATATTTTGTAAATACAAAATCTGAAATTTGAAAGAGAAAACCTCAGAATTTAAATGATCGTGTTAAACATTTGAAATAACCACGGAAAAAAGATTTCATAAAAAAAAGAAAAAAAAAGAAAACGGTTTAAAAATTTAGCGGATTCCATTTTTCTGAGACATCTCTAGCGCCCCCTGGCGGCCTCCAGTTTGGAAAGCAATGGAAATCTATTGAACCTTTATAACTATGTCACTTAATCATTTGAAGCCCATGACGGACGTCGAAAGTGAGGCACGGAAATTGTTTAGAAGAAATGAAATACTGAAATTGTTTTTCCAAAGTTGTTTTTGCCAGTTTACTCATGGATTCCATTTGTTAAAGTCGAGCTAATTTGTCTGTGAACGTGACACACCTGGTGGGCTCATGAACTGTATTTACAAAAGTTGGAAACAGCTAGCTTAAAAACCGACCCGTTTCTCCTCCCTTCTGATGTGTTGATAAAATTGCCGGCTTTGCTGAATTCACAGCACATTATTTATATCACTGTGTCATAAACAGAGTTTCCTCTTAAACCGGAGCAACATTAAAACATACAGAAGACGAGATGCTAACCAGTTTTTTCCAAACATGCTAGGCTACATGACGGTGCGGCACTGTCTCCATGTTTAGATATTTTATATTTTTCTAATAATACTAACTTATAAAGTATGTGGACGTTAATCTACTTACCTTATAAAAAGTGTTCGCTGCAAATCCGCGATTAAACCGAGGGCTGACAGTCATTATGACTAGAAGCTGCTATTCATCGCTGCCGTTTCTTTCCTCATTAAGTTACACAATAAAACGACAAGTTTGCCATCTACCTTTGTCTGTTTGTGTAGCTGACCGCTCAGTATCCTGTGACCATTTTGAAAGTGAAATCAACTAAATTATATGAATGATTTTAGGCTACCGGCTGCTGCTGCTGCTTCTTCTTCTGGATATTTTTTGACGGTTGGCAAGAAACTTTAGGTTAGCATTATCGCCACCAACTGGTAAGGAGTGTGGACCACATGACAAAAAACAACAACAACAACAAAAAAAAACCTATATCCTATACAACTTACGCTGTGTCCGATTCTAAATTTTAGGCAGGCTTTGAAGTAGCGCATTGGTTGTTTAGACGTCCATCATGGCGGATGGGCGGAGTTCCGAAGAGCGACAGCTGTGATGTTGTTTGGATTGTTTGTATTTCTTCACACTGACTTCGCCCCATTTTGGCTGCTGATGGTGGCCATTTTGGGGAAAAACTGCCCCGTTTGTTGGAGTAATTTGAACATATTCTTCTCTCACCTCTATATTTAAGGATCCTCTAGTTTTAATATCTTCTTCTTGTGCACTTTTTATCTCTTTTTATGCTATTACAGCCAAGCATTTCCCCATCATCTCTGTTTCCAGTGTTTTACCTGTAGCAGCAGTCTCTCATCTCCGATAATGGCGGCTTTCCTCCAGTCGATGACTTCGGAGAACGGCGGCTCCCAGCCGTTACTCAGAATAACCGGGATGCAGGCCGCCTGCAAAAACCAGCAACACAAACAGGAACGTCCTAATAAGACTGGAAATCACATATTTGAAATAAATGGCTCATTATACTGAGAAATATTTCTGACATTTGAGCTAAAGGGAAACAAAAACCGTCTCTGCATCCAGGCTGTGCTTATTAAGCACATTGGCTGAGGAGAAGTAATGAATTCTTCCTTCAAAGGATCGTTTTTTTGTCGTTAAGGAAAGAAATACAGAGAGGAGATGATTTTATTTTAAAACTTGACATAATTTCACAGCAGAGGGAAGGAAACGAGTTTCCGTGACACATAAAAGTCCTAGCAGCTGACTTTTATGTGGGGAGGGATCAGCTTTTAGTGTTTTTCTTTCCTTCACTGAGGGCTTTTTTTATCCTCTTTGATTGCTTTCTTCTGATGAGACAATTTGAATGCATTTCAAAAAGTTTCCCTCAAACAAATGGAGTTGCCAGGAAGATTAAAGACAAAATGAATTACGTTTATTTATTTTCCAGTAAGCCCCCGATATTAGAAAGAGTCATTTTGCGGGGCTTAATTCATTAGCAGCAGGTTTCATCCCTCTCTGAGCTGCTGAGTGTTACATTTATTTTACAAAGAGATTCTTAAAAGTCTGTTGCTAATGAAGAAAAGATTGGTCTATTTATAGCCCAGTTAAACTGTGTTTAAATGGATTCTTGATCCATTTTTGTATATGTATATATATATTTTTTAAATATTCAGTGCCTCATCTGAAAGAATCTTGCTAATTTTCAGCTAAAATGTTAAGACAGGGAATAAATTAACAGCCACAGAGCTCACTTCTAATTATAAGTGTTAGTTTTATCAGGAATACTTTGAAGTTATCACTTATTAGTGCAACTGATAAATTACATTAAATTACATTAATAATGGAAAGAAGGTTTGAGGTTGTTTTAGGTTTTTGTTTTTTAAGTTTATTTGATAGGGACAGACACACATCGACATAGACAAACTGAATAAAACATCATCCCATGTTTGCATCATGGTGCAATAGCAACAGCTAATTCGCAGCACTTGTCCCTAGTTGGGCTTTTT
>NW_006800697.1:27851-68748 GCF_000485575.1 Poecilia formosa | reverse complement strand
AATGACAACACAGTTCACGATCTTCCAAATATGATTTAAACCAAGACAATGAGAGTTCTGAAAAATTAAATGATGAAAGCCTTGAGATCAGTAAATTGATTTGAAAAATTCTTTTTCAAATCAAGAAAAACTTCACCAGTAATTTGTCCCTTGTCAAGTGATTGTTTAACCTTTTCAAGCAGCAAACTTACAGCGGTCTCTGTGGGATGTTGACGTCTGAAACCAAACTGAAGCGGATGCAGAAGATTGTTACTTTCTAAATGCAGTATTAGTTGTTCCAGAATAATTTTCTCCAGCACTTTTGACATGACCGGAACCAGACTTATTGGCCTGTAGTTGCTGATTTCATGTGGACTTCCTGATTGAAAAATCACTTTCAAAAAATAATAAAACTTATTCATAGTATTACAAACATTAAGAATACATGTATTGCAGCAATCATTTATCTGATTCTGGCTGGAAACGTCATCCCAATTAACCAGATAATTCGGCCTCAAATTTGGGTTCATCCTGTCTTGGAGTTTGTATTACAGTCTGTTTCTGTGAATTATAGCGACTGACAAAACGATTTTGAGATAATTTTCTTGCAATGAGAGTAATATTGTGGTCAGATAAGCCGCACACCAAGTTATAGGAGTTTTATGATTCGACCAGGTTTATTTGAAAAAATTAAATCTATTAAAGTTTGACTGTTTTTAGTGATACAAGAGGGATTATTGATTATCTGGTGAAAATCAAATTTTGCTGTCAGTTCTCCAAGTGGTTTTTTCAATTTATTGTCCATCCAGTTTATATTAAAATCCCCCAAAATGATTACTTCACTGTTGTTTCTAAATCCTGTTAACAATTCCTTTAAGTTATGATAAAAAGTTGTGCTGCAACTTGATGGTGGATTGTACACCACCACAATATTAAAATTCATACGAGGTGAAAGACAAACATTTAAACATACAGATTCTATTGATATGTGCTGATCTATAACTATCTCATTGATGTTAAATAAGTCTTTTATGTAAATTAATACTCCCCCTCCTCGCCCCACAACTCCATCCTTTCTGAAACATGTATATCCAGGTACATCAATCATATTAGTTGGAATGTTATCAGTTAGCCAAGTTTCACTTAGACATAGAAAATCCAAATTAGATCCCATTAGCAATGTTCTTATTTCCTCACATTTGGGTATGAGACTTGTTATATTTAAATGTGCTCCAAAGATACCTTTAGGTTTAAGTGCAGGGTCCCAGACCACTCTAGCATGATTAACAGTTTGAAAAAATAGATAATGTCTTTGTTTGTTTATTGGCTCCATATGTAATGCCTTTTACATTTATTTGGTAAATTTAAACATGTTTTATCGTTCCTTTACAGTCTGGGATTCAAGTCAGATTTTGATGATGAAGGAAGGAAATAAAAGAATAATAATAAAAAAATGAGTCTGAGATGCAGCAGAAAGGGTCAAGCTAAAAAAAGAATAAAAATGAAAAGGCCTAAGCCTGATATTTTTGTTGAAAGTTCAAGTTTCAGTGGATTCTTAATCAAGTGAGATTGAGAGATTAAAGGAGATTCTCCAAATGCCGAGTTCGTGATCGATGATCCGCCTCAGAAACGGTTTCATTACTTTTTGACTTTGGTGGTTTCTTTGTCTTGTCGCTTCACGTTTATTCTCACAACTCTCTGTTCAGCTCGCGGTTTTTGGAACAAAACCCTAAATATCTTAAATTGTTTCTCATACACCTTTAAAGGGGACGTATCACGCAAAGTTCACATTTGGCATGTTTTTGTATTTCCATTTGGGTTTCAACTGTTTCTCAAAACAACACAAGCATAAAAAAATTAAATAAAATCACCCAGTTGGTTTTTGGTAATAAGTACATTTTTTTAGCGGTTTCAAAAACCAACGGATTGTAACGTCACAAATTAGCAGAAACTGCCCCTCACCTAGTGACCCCAGCCAAGCACAGACCGTTACCTAGCAACCCCAGTGGAATTCTGCCTGTCGCCTAGCAACACAGGTGGGCAGAGGCCCCAAAAACTGAACTCAAGTAAGAGTAGCACTACTTCAACATATCTTTACTCGAATAAAAGTAAAAAGTAGCCAGCAAGAAATTACTCAAGTGAAAGTAAAAAAGTATTTGGTAAAAAGTAATATTTAAAACATATTATAAGACGGAACAAAATATTAAGTTAAGTGAAGATTTTAAGAATGAAAATGACAATAATTCATATACGGTAAGTAACAAAAAAATTATAAAATCAAAAATTTTCCAAATCAGTTTCTTTCAATAAAAAGAGTTTTCAGTAAGAGACGGACTGCAGCTGTATGTCTGTGTCTGGTGAATTTTTGTTTATAACATGTTTGTTTTTCATTCTGTGGTTAGAAAATCCAGAAATGTTAGTCAAGTGAGCGTAGCAGTACTTCATAATAAAATTACCCAAGTAAAAGTAAAAAGTACAGTGTAGTAAAAATACTCCTAAAAATAAATTTGATAAAAAAATTTAATCAGGTAAATGTAACTGAGTAAATGTAACTAGTTACTACCCAACTATGTCTAGCAACCCAAGCTTCAGTACGTTTGTACCATCCAGAAACCACGTGCTGCATTGTTCTTGGTTGTGCAGGATGCTCTACTAATGCTTTTCAAAGATGTACAATTGTGTAATCGTGCATCTGTTTGCAGACATTTTGACGTTTGAGTGTAAATGTTGAGTTGGGGTGTGTGGTCAGCAGCAGCTTATTTGGATTTAAAGTGACAAGAGGCCCCGAAATAACTCAGTTTGAATCGACCAAATTAAAGTCTGATGATCTAAAAATTATTAACCTGTTCAAGGAAGCTTAATAGGTCAACTTCAGCTTTTTAGATGTTGCCAGAAAATGTATTCTGTGTATATTTGGTTCAGTATTCAAGACTGAACAGATGTTCATGAAGCTTAATTCTCATTTTTTTATATGCATAAGTTTAATTTTAAATTATTAAATTAATAAAGCTAAGCAATAATGTGAAGGTTGAGAGGAAAACATCTGTCTTAAACACATTTACAGAACTTTAAGCCTCATTGTTACATGTTTTTCAGAAGCAGAGTTTTCCAATTTCACAAATGAAAAGTATTTTTACAAGAGTGTATAAAGTCAAACTTAAATATAAAAAATGTCTAAACAGATGGAAAATCCAACAGAAGAACATGAGAGCTGACTTCATCCAGGAGGCGTAGAATGATAAATAATGTGAAAACAGTGAAATGGACAGAAACAAGTTGCTAATGGAAGATGAACACATCTGTGGTGTGAGGAAGTCTTGTCTGTGGCGTATCTACAGAAACAGGCCATTTCTATTTCAGGGAGATGACAGATTGTCAATACTGATAATTCAGCGTCGGTCCTGTCGGAGGGCGACAGGGAGCCGCCTGATTGGTGGAGGGGCTCAGCTGGAGCTCCACAGACTTACTGATGAACGGCTGCCACTAATTATGACACAATATGAATGAAAGAAGGAAAATAACGGCTCTCTTTACGTCTTATTGGTACCAATAGAATCACTAATTTGATTGGTACATGATTCCAATTTATTCTTGAAAATGTATTTTTGGATCTTTTCATATCCAAAAAATCTACAATACTACAAAACAGGTAGGCACTATGCTACTTGCAAAGCAGCCAATCAAGGAGGGCCTTTAACTTTCTTTGATTCTGATTGGCTGAACCCCTAAGTGTGCCGAATAAGAAGATTGTTGATGTTATCTCCTGCGGTAACATCGAGACTGTTTCCACTGCGCATTAAAGAATATTAAGGTATATTTGATGTTTCCATAAATAAATTAGGCTGTTTTAGCAGTTTTTTTAGACATGATCTCTAGATTTCAGCTTCTGGAGGATTATTATTAATAATAACGTCTGTACAATTTGGAGGATCTTGAGCAATGTTAAATAAGTGCTAGGGAAAGGATTCTACCTGTTTACTGTGGAATGATTTATAATATTTTATGTTACATTAAACACAGAAATAAGCAAATAATTAAATTCCTTTATACAAATAAAGGAATTTATTTGTATATTCCTTAAAATATACAAATATTTTAAGGAATGCGCCTTAAATCGCATTTAAGGCGATTTTGCCTTAAATGCAAAATCGCAGCATTACTTCAGCTTGATTATTTGTAGCAAAGGATGCATCTGCAACAAGTCTTTTTGTTCAACTTAACATTAATACAGTGTTGGGCTGATATGTTTAGTATTTTATGAATCAACGTATTAATAATTGGATAGCAAAAGTGTCTAATAGGAGAGACTTTTAACAGAATATGAACCAGGTGAAGCTAAAAATGCCACTTGAGTTTTGGGCATAAAATATTTACACACAGGTTTTTTATGCAAAATGTTTATATTTTAGTGCAGATCTGGCTTAATTACTTTGCTTAGTAATTAAGTTGTTCTTTCAGCTAATGGCCTTTTTTGAGTCTGTAAAGTCCAGTTAAGAATTAATCTATTACTACATTATTTTATTATTATTTCAATAATCGATTAATCACAATTAATCCAATTAATCACATTTAATCCAATTAATTGCAATTCGTCATGATTAATCACAACTGAGCCGATTAATCTTTTCAGCCTTGCTCGGTGTATTGGTGCTTATTGTTTGTTTGACATTTTCTTTGATAATTTGAGTTTCAGTATAAACATTGCGTGCTTCTATTCAATGCTTCCATGTTTTGCCTTCCTGGTTATCATCTGTTAGTAAGGCAGTGACTTTAATCTGAGCAGGAACCGACCTGCAGGGCCTCCAGGAAGCGAAACGACCCCAGACGGCGGCCCCGCGGCACCAAGCAGAAGCTGGAGTTGTGAAGCAGCTCCTGGTAGTCGAACCTGCAGAACCAAACAGAAAAGATCGGATCAGAAATATCGCAATCAGGCGGGATGCAAGTGAAAAAATTAATCCTAAAGGAGACACGTTTGGTTATGTCCATTCATTCAGGAAAAGACGAGAAACAGAAAACCAAAACCAAAGTAAGACAAAGAAACTGAGTAGGTTAAAAACTCGTTATCCAAGAAGCGTTTTGTGCAAAAAAAATATAATGAACATGTTTTGTGTAGCCAATGGGCAAAGAAAATTGAGTTAAAAAAAAAAAACGAAAACGAAGCAAATAAAGTAGCTAAATTTTATTTATTTAGTTTTAAAATATCTACAAATAAAGTTGTAAATTTTTGTCAAAAAACTCAGAAATTGAGATTAATCTCAGAAATTTTCCAGAATAAAATGTCAAATATTTTTGACTTTTGTAATTTTCTGTGTTTCAAAAGTTGAACATTTTCAACATCATTCAGAAATTTCCACATTTTTTGTAGAAGATTTCTAAGAATACTCTCAAAATGTATTTATTTTTTGGTGGAAATTTACAACTTTTTCTACCTACAACGGCCCAAATACTGCGGTGTAGATTTTTCACTTTTGTTGTTTTAAAAGAAAAGCATCCAGTTTTCAGTTTCTTTTGGGCTCGATTAAGCAAATTTATTTTCGGCAATATGAACAGGATTTGGGTCACTTTCTTTCCAAATGTTTTCGATATTTAGTTTAATAAATTAAATAAAAGCAGATTTGGGTGAATCATTTCATCGTGGTCCTTTTGTTAAGAAAGACGAACACTTTGTGTTGTGCTTCACGTTTTCCACTGTAAGAAAATTACTAATTAAAAGTTTCTATCTCCATCAAACTTGTATCATTTTTTGGACTGCAGTTGTGTCCCGCAACACATCAGGCCCAGTGTAAAAAAAAGTGTTTCAGAAGTCAAAACTTGAAATTTCCAAGATTTCTCTAGAAAATTTCTGAGATTAATCTAAATGTTTTTAGTTTATTTCTAGCAAATTTTCAAGTTTTGAAACTCAAAACAATTCCAAAAGTGGAAGATTTCCTCCATGTTTTTTTTTTCTATAAAATTTCTAACAATTTTTTTTCAGCGCATTTTTGACTTTTCAAACTCAGAAATTTCCTTAAAATCTCTGTTATTCTAACATTTCATAGCAGCGACCTCCAACTGGCTCATTTCTGGGCAAAGGCCTCTGAAACTTTTAACTACGACTCACTTCTTCGGCCTGTCAGAAGTCTGGGACATTAAATCTCTCAAAGTGTGTCTGTGATCTCAGGGCCGAACGGAGGAGATCTCTGATAGCAGCCCAATCTGTCTGGGGATCAGCCGTTCCCACAGACACACCCACAGCCGCCAGAGTGTGTGTGTGTGTGTGTGTGTGTGTTTTAAAGCTCTTCTATTTTACTTGGCTTTCAACTCCAGTGGGATCTAGTTTTAAATTGTTTGTTTTTAAACTACAAGAGTTTTTATTTTTTTACTATTATTTTATTATTGTTATGTTGTGTTTTAATGTACAGCACTTTCTATCAGCTGTGGTTGTTTTAAAGTGATTTATAAATAAAGTTGGTATGGTATGATATGGAGTGTGCGTTTGTTTGTAACACCTTGTGGGGACGATTTTCCTGACATATACTACGTTGTGGGGACCAATTGCTCCTTGTGAGGACCGGAGCCTGGTCCCCACGAGGGGAAACCCTGTTTTTGGGTCAGGGGTCAGAGTTAGGGCTAAGGTATGAATTGAGTTTTGGTTAGGGTTAGGTATGTGATGGTTAGGGTTAGGAAAAGGGTAAAGGTCAGGTTTAGGCTGTAGAAATGAATGGAAGTCGATGGAAAGTCCCCACAAAGATAGCCACGCAAACGTGTTTGTGTGTGTGTGTGTGTGTGTGTGTGCGTGTGTGTGTGTGTGTGTGTGTGTGTAAGTCCTCATGATGCCAATGCCACATCACTGACCGTCCATGAAAACCTTCTGGAGGTTTTGTGGAAAAAGGAGCAGAAAATGTAACATATAACTTGACACACAGACAGAAACATCTGTTCAAAGCTAAAGATGATAAAATCCAACCCAGTTTGTCTCAGAAACCAGAATTTCTGAGATCCGATTGGGAAAATCAAAACCTGCAGAGATCCTGAAACTTAACGATTTCTGCTGCTTCTTCAGATATGAAGATTTCACCTCAACTGACACTTTTTCTTTCTTCTTTTTTAGGAAACTGGAAGCAGAAAATAAACACTAGATGGACTGTAAGAACAGATAACGCTCCGTTTTAATCTGATGTTCATCTCTGTCACTGACTGAGCTTTGAGAAGCTCAATTTTCTGAGTGATTAATCCTTCGTCGCGCCTCCGTTTGTTGCGCCTGAGCTGCATTTCTCTCCGACTCTGAACAAATCAGAAAACTTTGCTCTGAAATTCATGTTTTCAAGAAATCTCATTTGTTACAAGATTAGGCGTTTTGTTTTCACAGAATATACATAAACATGATTTATTTATTATGAAGTTATCTTTTGGAATACACTGTAAAAAAAAACATCTCAAATTAACGGTAAAATACTGGCAGATGAAATTCTGGCAACCACAATTGCTGGTATTTTAATGTAAATTCGAGAAGTTTTTTATTTTTATTTTTACAGTGTAGTTGCCTTAAAAAAGAAACTTGATTTCTCAATTACTCTTTGAAGGAGTAATTTAGATACTTTATCAGTTAGTTAACTTTAAAAGTATTAGAGATTATTAGAAACATGCTAAGAGAATAAAAAAATAATATTATGAGAATAAAGTCACAATATTTCAAAAGCGAAGTCGCAACATTATGATTTTATTCTTTTTTTCACTAAGTATTTTCAAAAAATCTTATTTTCTAGAAGAGATAAAAAGTGTTTTATTATATATCTAAACATAATGTATTAATCCTGATATTATCTTTTGGCAAAGTTACCTTGATTTATAAATTCCTCCTTGAAAGAGTAACTTAGTTACTTTACTGATTACTTGAATTTAAAAGTACGATGAAGTATTTAGGGCCACACTAAGAAAATAAAAATTTAATTATGAGAATAAAGTCACAATATTTTGAGAAAAAAAGTTGTAATATTATGACTCGTGTTTATAGTTTTTAGTCTCAGTATTTTCAAGAAATCAAATTTTCTAAAAGATGATAAAAAGTGGAAACTTTTGTGTAAAATTATTCATCTTTTTACAACCAAACTTTTATAGTAATTTTATCTAATTTATTAAACTTTCCTAAATATAAAACATGTTTTGAAAGAAGTTCTGTTTTTATTAGAATAAATTTGTTCACACATTTCTTTAAATAAATGTCTTTTTAGTGATACAGCAAATATCCACGTTTTTAAAAAGTTTTGGAGCTAAAATAATATTCCTTTCCTGCAAAATAAAAAAAATAAAAGTGGATTACTGCTTGACTTTTGTTTTTATTTTCTTCGCCTATAAGTAAGTTTGGACACCCCTGCATTAAGATATAAGGAAAACACATACATTATTCAAATCTGAAACTATTAATAAAGCTGTATTTTGTTAAACTCTGTAATTTTATTTTTCTCCATTTTTGTTTCAGCTTCTTCACTTTAGATCTTTTTTCTCCCATCCAGATGAGAACTTGCATCGATTCCCTTAAACTACGATGATGAGCACCTGATTGCTGCTTTTTATGTGTGAATCTCTCCAAATTACCCAAACTCATCAGGCAGGTGAAGAAATGCAGCTGGAAAAGATTTTCTTTTTCTGGTTTCAGCAGGAAAGTTACAGAGAGAAACGGAGACTTGGCCCAAATGCCTAGAGTCGGAATTAAAAATCAATGCGTCCCGCAGCGAATCACTCAGAACATTTTAGCTGAAAAATAAAGTGTTGCTCAGTGTAAAGTAAAATGGTTTTCTCAGTAGAAGACACTAAATAGTTTCAGGAGTGACGGATCAATACAGAGCAGAGCCCGAGATGCGGTTTACACCGTGAAAAATGTCTGCTTTTATATCAGAAGACAAGCCTGAATCCACACGGCGAAATATTTCACACGGAAAGTAATTCAGCTGGAGAGCTGAGCTCACAGCCAGACAACAATGTATTGTTAGTAATTGGCAGCTCTGAATCCATCTGTTGTTTACGGCGTTTCCGCCTCAAACACCCGAGCCGCCGCCGCTGCCGCCACGGCGTGAGAAACAAGACGCAGACATCGGCGTGTCGGAGTCGGGTTCATCCAATATGCCACTAATTATCAGGAACTGATCCTGTGCTGCTATCACATCCAAACTCATTTCACATGTCACTTAAAACTTTGTGATGTTGGCACTTAAAGAAACGACTGTTTGCACATGGATGTGGCAACAAACACATAACCCTGGGGCAACAATTCACACAAGTATTTCTGTTAGGTGCACTTGTTAAGACTAAATAAGGCAAAATAACTTACAAATAACTTCCTATCATGACAGAGGAGCTGATTTTAAGTAAAAGATTGTTAATACTAATAAAAGTGAAATACTTTTACTTTTTCATCAACATTAAGGAATTCGTTTGTTAAAACTAGGTCCTGCGTTGTGCTGAAGTGTCACTTGTACATTAATTTTCTTATTTCTAATGTATAAACATAGTTTACCAAAAATACTTGGTAAGATTTTTGTACTCAAATATTGAGTAATATTGCACATTGGAGGCTGGTGAAACGAAACTTCAAACTTCTGCGTTAACTAGGGCTGTAGTGATACAATAATCTCATGATACAATACAATTCACGATATTCTGCTCATGATACAATATATATTGGGATATTTAGCAAGCGATACAATTCAATACACCTTTGCGATTTTTTTGAAAAATTTTAGAGGGACAGAGTGATTTTGGTGACATTTTGTGACTTATAGAGTTGGATTGAATTCATTTAACTGAAAACTGATTAAAAGCACCAACTACACAATACCTGGCTCTGGTTGGACATGGACACAGACTTAAAGTCGACAGCTGGACAAAAGGAATCAAAGAAGTGGTGAGAAAACATGTTTCTTTTAATTGAAACAGTACAAACTGTAGCTTACATGCATTTGTAAAGTAAATAAAGTGCACCAAGTTCCCTGCTCTGAATAGTTTGATACCTTTTTAACCTTGACACTTAACATCTGAAGGAATCACTCTAAGCCTGATGACTCTCCCGGCGAAGCAAGCAGTGAGTGAGCAAGGTGACAGTTGGATGTTACGATACTTTCGGATGAATATCGATTTTTTATAGGAAAGAAAATATCGATATATATCGCAAAATCGATATTATTACACAGCCTTAGCGTTGACCCTGTTCCATAGATCTTTGACAATAAAGTACACTTGACTTGACGTGATATTGAGTAACTGTACAAAAACTGGTGAATTTTTGGTAAAACAAGCTTCACTGGAAAAACACAAAATCTTACTGAGGAATTTTGTCTCGTTTCTAGTGAATATATTTTAGTACAGTTTAAATAACACAAGACTAACTTCCAAGTAACTTTTCAGCAAAATTGTTACTTGTAGGAGTTTGAAATACGAGTTTATTTTGATTATTCCTTAATATTAAGGAAAAAGTCAAAGCATTTCACTTATAGCAAAGGGAAAAATGTAATTAAAGTGAAATATTTCTACTTTTTCATCAATATTCATTAATTCGTTAGATAAAACAAGCTCCTATCATGCTTGTTTTATCTAGCATGATGTTAATTTTGACTTATTCCAAGTGAACTAAGATATTTGTATTAGAAATTAGACTAAAATGACTTGGTAATATTTTGTGTTTTTGCTAATATGTCCTTTATTCAGTGAAGTTACTCTGGAATCCAGAAATTTTACTCAAGTAAAAGGAGAAATACTTCATGACAAAATTACTGTAATAATGGTAAAAAGTACAGCATAGTAATAAATACTCCTAAGTACATTTTTCCAAAATGTTACTCATGTTAATGTAACTGAGTAAATGTAACTAGTTACCACCAACTCTGCATTAAAGTGATTCCTGTCATTGTGAATCACTAATATCTATTATAACAGATTATTTCAGGCAGTAGATGGTAGACGGCTGCAGGGTTATAAATATTAAATCAATCAGATATGCAACAGAATAATAACGATTATTATTGAGCAATGAAGAGAGCCGTGGTCTGACTTTGTTACAAGCTGGTTAAAAAAATCATCAAAAGGTGAATTATCAGATAATCAAACAGCTTCTGTTTGTAAATTTACCTGAAACGAAGATGCTGCTTTCTGGATGCTGCAGAGGAATGTTTGTACATTTAAAGAACTGCCACATGGTTTACATATGGAGCCTGTTCTGTGCTGTAATGCAGATGTTTTACTGCAGCGTCTCTTTGGGAATAATAAGTGAGTACACTCTTTAGGGCTCAGCAGTTAAAAATAAACTAAGTGGTTCCGATTTGCCCCGGAAACATTTATCTTAACTCCCGTCCAACGCTAAATGTAAATCTTTCTTTCTTAAGTGTACATTAGCGGCATAAACTCAAGCAACCTGTTAATTATAACGTGAATGTGGTGAACGTTTATGCGCTGAGGTTTATAACCCGAATATTTCTTTTCAGCTTCCATCTATCATTGATTGCATCATCCACAATAGCCCAAAAGAGGTCATTATGTTATCTAAGACGATAAAAATAAGTGTTGTTAACTTCCACAGCATTAAAAAAATGAAAGAAAATATAAAAAGTAATCAACTGTAAAGGTTTTAAAAGTCTGTTTAGCAAGACAGGAAGTGATAATCCAACCTCCATTTTCAGGGCTGCTGTCGAGTTGAAAATCAATTTGATCAACTTATCAAACTCTAAAGAAACAAAGAAAGTAGAAACAAATATCTTACTATACTGTAAAGAACAAACATCGGCTGACCAGCTGTCTGAAAATGATTATTTTAGTTCTGCAGCAGCTACAAATTAAATGGGATACATTATGTAAAATTCACATTTTGCATCTTTTTGTACTTCCATTTGGGTTAAAAAGCGCTTTAAAAAAACATTGGTTTTTTTCACAGCCAAACCCAAAATCTTTCAAAAAATGCTGGTGGCAGCAACAGATAGTTTGTTTCTTGAATGCACACCAACTTGATAGTTTGAAAAATACATGTAGTTTATTTCTAGCTAAAACATAGGTAAAACAATAACAATAATAAATATCTTACAACCTCTGTGAAAATGAGAGTTAACTTAATCTGATCTTACAAATTCAAAAATAATAATAAAAAAAAAAAAAACCATGTCGTCACACCGGACATTAAACAAATAAAAAACTTTGTTAAATTAATGGGAGGGTCTAAAAGTTACAAAAGTAAGTTTAAATCCAAATACAAAAAAATAATTGCAAATTTTAGTTCTAAACTAACTTAAATACATTCTAACAGCATAAAGAAAAACTAAACTGATAAAACTTATGATTAGCAAAACTTCATCAAGCTGTTTTTTGTAATAAGTTCATGTTTTTTGTTGTCTCTGGAAAAGTAGTCATTTCAAAAAACCCCAGCTAGGCCCAGCCCGTTACCTAGCAACCCTCAGCTAGGCCCAGTCCGTTACCTAGCAACCCCCAGCTAGGCCCAGTCCGTTACCTAGCAACCCCCAGCTAGGCCCAGCCCGTTACCTAGCAACCCCCAGCGAGGCCCAGCCCGTTACCTAGCAACCCCCAGCTAGGCCCAGCCCATTACCTAGCAACCCCCAGCTAGGCCCAGCCCGTTACCTAGCAACCAGAGCAGAGCTTCAGGATGGTTGGTCAGCTGGTTTTACTGCTGTATCATCATAATAATCGTTTCCCACAGTTCCATGTTTGTTTTTGAGTAAAGTCATTTTTATATTCAATATTTTCAGGTGAGTTTTTCAATCTTTTTTCTGATTTTGGACTCAAATATGTATTAAGTACTTGGTTCTGCATTTAAAGTGGAGAATCTGAAGACATATTATCTTCCTTGGCATCTCTGTGTGTGAAAGAAACCGACTGAAAAAGCTGCTTTGTGTCTTTAAGCCAAAAAGACGAACAATGTCATGTCAGCCTCTTCTATTACCTCCAGAGTCGGATCCTAACAGGAACTTTCTTTGTTTATCCTAAAAGGTTTCTGGAGTGTTGAGATTCTCTGGGAGTTTAAAAATATTTCATCATTTCCCTCTGCTAAACTCCTTTTCTGTCTTTAATCTAACAATTTGATCATAAAACTCAATGTGAGACAATAAAAAACTTCCTGCAGCGATGTAATCTCTGCTTTCGATAAAAGCTTTGAAGCATTTTAAGAAATGCTTGTGAAGGAAAAAAAGTCACAAAGTGGTTTAAATGCTTCATTAGGCTTCAAACGCACTGCCTTAGCCAAAAACATCAAAAACAGAATCATAAATCTTACAAAGTTTAAGGAACTACAGGAATGACAAAAACATTCCTTATGTATTGGAATGGTCTCAGACTTTGTTTACACATAAATAAAATATTTCAACAACTTCTTGGCCACAAAAAGTAACAAACTTATTTTTCTCAATTGGAAAGAGTCAATCTAAAACTTTAATAGGGAGCTAAGTTGGGGCCATAATGTCTGTTGAAAGAAAAACAGAAAAAAAGATTTGAAACTGGAAAAAAAATAATTTTTGAACCTAAAAAATATTATCCACATAACAATTTTTGGTTTAAATTTTTTTTTTAAGTTTAAGTTTTACAATTTTTTGAACAAACTTTATGGCCCCAATTTATCTCACAGCTGCCCACTACGGCAGTCCATCACACGCCACCATTATTTCTTTATTAATTGTAATATCAGCCAGCAAAGCATTTTTGTCTTACACCTACCTAATTTATCTGTAAACCAAACCTCAGACAAACTTAAATTAACAGAACAATCAAACTGGGACGATTGCAATAATATTATTTGAAATTGGAGGGTTTCCATTAAGCAAATTTGTTTTTGAAACGTCAAATTGTGCAGCTGTATGGTCAAAAGAAACACAGCTACAGATGGCAATGGAGACATTATGGTGTCGAGAAATTTGGGTTAATTTCCACTGATACATTTGTCAATAATATTGGAATTATGCATTTCTCTGATATAAGAATTAAACCTTTTCATATAAGCACAAACGTTTTCCACCAGATTGATAAAATATATTTGTATCAGTTTTCATGAATTAAGAGTTTAGAGCAAATTTTAACCCCTTAACTCTCACACCCAGAAAATACAACGAAAAAACGGCAGGCGGGCGTCCTGATGCAGGTTAAGGGTTTTTAATGACATTGAAATCTGATAAATTTAGTTTCAAAGATTGTCTTACTTAGAGTGTTTATAAAGGACAAATCAAAGACTTAACACATTGTGAAGGCTGGATATCTCACTCATTAAGAACAAACCAACAAGAAAAGCGCAAAAACATTAAAAAATAAATCAATCTCTGTGTATAAACTATGCATGTGTTTCTTGTTTTTTTGCTGTGAGCGCTTCCAGTGTTTGTTCCCAAACAGCAGCAGCTCCGGGGGTCTACGGCGGGTCAGGCCAGGCAGAGGTAAGAGAGCCCCGAAGTCCCACCGGGGAGCATCAAAAGTTTGTAACACCCGAACTACATGGAGGGGAAAATACCAGAGAGGGTTGCTGCTGTCAACTTCCATTTAAATACCAGAAGACACGCGGCAGAGCTTCACAGAAACACAGGAGAGAATCGCTCGCACGTTCATCGCTGCATCACTGAGGCGGAGGGAAATTTCCATATTTATCAGCGAGTGTAAGGAGGAGTGTACGTAAACATCAGAGCTGAGAGCATTGCTGCTCGGGCCGAGTTGAAACACGGGTCTCTGGGCTGGTATTAAAGCTTAATGTGGCAGGCTGGTCTGGACCAGAATAATAATGCACTCTCACACACACACAAAAGATGAAACCATGCAACACACACACACACATACTGGAAAGCTGACTGTGTGTTTCAACAAACAGATGTTTCTTAATGTTGATTACAACATAACATCTCACAAAATAAAAGATAAAAGTTTTTTTTAGAACTGAAACCTCACAATGAAACATAAATCAAGTACAATGTTTCTTCTGTTTTTAAAAGCAGGTGAGTACAGCAGCTTACTAGGATGACTTTCAATAGAAATGAAGAGATGGAGGAATACATTTCCACCAAAACATTTCAGATTGATCTCAAAATTTTCTAGAAAAAAATTATAAATGTATGAGTTTGAAAAGTAGAAAATTAAACATTTTTCAAACCCAAAAAATTTCCAAAAGTCAAAAATCTTTGACTATTGAAACTTCATGTTTTTGAAACTTTCTTAAAGTAATGTCAAATATTCAGATTTTTTTCTTGCAAATTCTCAACTTTTCAAACTCAGAAATTCCCAAGTCTAGAAAATTTCTGAGATGAATCTCAAAATGTCATAGTTTTTTCTCGCAAATTTATGATTATTTTCCAAATATTATGAGCAAAGTAATCTGCCAATGAAACTTTTTTTTAAAATCAATTTTAAGGAATTATTGACTTAAAAAGAAGCTGCGATATTTTGCTGAAAAGTTACCAGTAAGTTAGTTTTGTCTTATTTAAAGTAGACCAAGCTATTTGGAGCAGAAACTAGACACAAAAATACTGTTTGTGTTCACTTCAGAAAAACTGTCAGACTATATATGAAGTACTTTTGATTGATTTCAAAGAGAAGTTTGTACTAGTTTTAAAGAAAAGTAAGCACCAGAGTTATTCTTCTGTTGAGAATGGCCATCATGTCATGATTTATGGATTTTGGCCAGCTGTAGTTTCATGTGTGCCATGAATCGTGCAGCCTAGCGACCGGCTCACCAGGGTAATGTTTACAAACATCCATTTGTTTCAGCTTTCTGCAGTCAGAGGTCTCCACCTTCAGAATTAATAACAAAAAGAAAAACACATGACCTGGTTTTATACTTTAGAGAGATGATGTAGAATATGATGAAAAAATCAGTGCTCTGTTTATGAGGCTGAACTCAAATGTGTTTGTTACATTTTAATGGTTCTTGTAGCCTTTAAACTGTGAACTATGATGCTTCCTTAAAAAGGTTAGGATAGGTCTGTGGTCTACACAAAACATATTCATTAAATCTTTTTGCAAAAAATCATTTGATAATGAAGTTTTAGTCTGATCAGTTCTGACTAGTCTGAGCTGTTCTAGACAACATGAACTCAACATGAACTTTCACTCATGAAAATGTCTGCAAACAGATCCGCAATTATACAACTGAACATCTTTGAGAAGCAGAAGTGGAGCCTCCTGCACAACCAACAAGAATGCAGCAAATGGTTTCTTGATGATACATCAACAACAAAACACTTGTCTTTTCCAGCAGCCATTGTATCAATGAATCAAACACCTCATTTTCAAGACACCAAAAAACTCTAATTTATTGCCACAAAATATAACTGGGTGGGTTTTTTAAGTGCTTGGACTGTTTTTAGAAGCAGCTGAGTCAAATACACTGCAAAAATACAAAGTCTTACCAAGTATTTTGGTCTAGTTTCTAGTGTAAATATATTAGAACACTTTAAATAAAACAAATCTAATTTACAAGTAACTTTATGGAAAGAAATACGAGCTTGTTTTAATTCAATAATTCCTTAATGATGATGAAAAATTAGAAGTTGCACTAGCAGATTATTTTACTAACATGGGAAAATATCATGTTATAAGTTAAATATTTCATTAATATTCAGGAATTATTGACATAAAACAAGCTGTTATAGGTTGTATATGTAGTTACTTGTAACTTAGTTTTGTCTTATTTTAAGTGTAGTAAGATATTTACACTAAAAACTAGACCAAAAATACTTGGTAAGATTTTGTGTTTTTGCAGTGTGAAAGTATAAAAACATTCAAGAAGTGAATTTTGCATAGTAGGTCCTTTTTAAAAGCTGTAATATTCAACAAGAAACGGGAAAACACTTCACCTCACATGGCTTTATCAGAATACTGATAATATTTACAATGAATCTCTGTAGATAAGCATTATTTTTCTAACAGTTTTAACAATACGACCTCCACCACTGCAGCGCTGTAATTAGTTCATCACTTCCCTGTTTGGCTCCTGTTCCTGTCCAACGCTTCAGTTTGTCTGTTTTTCTTTAATTCAGCGGAGCAGCTGGCATCGTGTCCCAATAACAAGAACCTATTTGGCCTTAGGTGCATCTAAAAGGAATTTAGAGGTCTCCTGTCTCATCCAAGTGGACTGAACAAGAGATGTTGCCGTCTTGCCGACATCCTTGCACAAAACAGGTAAAAGCTTTCCGGTGTTAACCAATCAGCCGTGACTTTTCAGGGTCAAAATCCCTCTCGCTCGTGCAGAGAGCCGAAGACAGGAAAAAAAAAAATCCCTTCAAAGTCGTGAAATAAAAACCTGCGAGCATCACATCTATATTTTTACTTTTTTTCTCCCCCTGACTGAGCACAGAGCGCAGTGGGTGATGACATTTCCAAAATCACAGAGTGTTTTTGTGAGTGTTATCAGCAGATGTTCTGTGAGGCGGTGGGTGTATAATCAGACAAACAATGACGGCGACAGTTTAAAAGCTCCTCGACCAGAAAGTTGCTAAAAAATCTGGTATTTTCAGAGCAGCAGAGCTGGTGTTTAAGATGTTTTCTCCAGCTGAAGCTAAATCCATCTGGGTTGAAGCTGAGCAACATTTCCTACAGTATGTTATGTTTCAGACTGTCTGCTGCCAGGCCTGTTGATCAAAAACACAAAATCTTACCAAGTATTTTTGGTCTAGTTTTTAGTGCAAATATCTTAGTACACTTAAAATAATACAAAATTAACTTAAAATAAACTTTCAGCAAGATATAAGAGCTTGTTTTAAGTAAATAATTTATTTACTGATGAAAAAGTGGAAGAAGACATTTTAAGTTGTTCCACTGCTACATTATTTCACTCATAGCTACTTTTTCCATTAATATTAACAAATTATTGATCAAATAAAACTCCTATTTCTTGCTGAAAAGTTACTTGTAAGAGTTTTTTCTTATTTCAAGTGATTTAAGATAAAATAAGACAAAACTAACATACAAGTAACTTTTCAGCAAGATAGAGGAGCTTGATTTCAGTCAGTAATTCCTCAATATTGACTTAAAAGTTCTAATTCCCCAGGTGCCGTTACCTAGCAACGCCACCCAAGCCCAGCCCGTCACCTAGCAACCCGGTTCTAATTCCACTGGCAGATTATTTCACTTATAACAAAACATTTTCCTTATTTTATAAGTAAATATGATCTGATAGTGGAACTAGTCCCTTTTTCGCCAATATTAAAGAATTATTGACTTAAAGCTGCAGTATGTAACTATTATGAAAAAAAAGAAGCAAACTGCAGAAAAACACCACTCAGTCAGAAACGACCAATCAGAGCCAGGAAGACGGTCTTAGCGTTGTCAATCAGGTTTGTATGATGCGCTGCTCACACCCCTTCCCCTGGCTGTCTGCTTTGTTACAGATTCTTCCCAATAGCAGAATGCTAAAGCTTGTTAGCTGTCAATAATGGCGGAAAAACAGATTTTCTGTAAAGGTAAGTTATTTCACCACAATAAGTATATTGAGCAGTGAGTACATGACTGTGATTGACAGTGCTAAGACCCGCCTTCTGACTCTGATTGGTTGATTTTGATCATGTATTTGTCCAAATGGCAATTGTATCTCAGGGAGGAGTTGGAGGAAATCGATCTTTTCACAGATTATTTGTCTCATAACAGTGTCTGACATGGTGACAGTTTTATCAAATACGTAAAAAAAACAATGTTTTTTTGTGTAAAAGTTGCATAATGTAACTTTAAAAGAAACTCCTACATCTTTTTTCAAAGTTAGTTTTATTTTATTTTAAATTTACTAAAATATATGCAATAGAAACCAGGCAAAAATACTTGATAAGATTTTGTATTTTTGCATCACTTAGCTCTTGGTAAGATTCCTTTACTCATGTTTTTACCATCTCCTACGATGAACGTGGACGGCTTTAAAAACCGCTGCAGAGTTTCCTGCAGAGCTCGCGGTGAGCAGCTGTCGTGTGTATCTTAATGAAGAAATTAGCCTCAGCAGAGCTATTTTCTGCAAACGCAGACTGCAGTTCTGACTGAGACATCGCTGACACTTTCAGATGTCTTCTTCCATTATTCATCCGGTAAGCTGAATCGTGTGGTTTATCCCACATTTCCACACTTTCATTCTGCATGACAGGCTGCAGTCTATACATAGGGATCCATTAATGACCAGAGACACGCGCTACTCACATTCACACATGATGGAAAGTAAACTTGTGAGGTTATCCTCGGTGCAGGCAGAAATCAATACCTCTGAAAACACGCCACTTAACTCCCTCCCACTCTGCCTGTAACTGGGAAACAGACGGAAAAAGGGAGAAAAAAGCGGCTTGGAAGCGACTCACCCTTCACCTGAACACATGCTCAACATTTCAGAGAACAAAACTTAACTAAGATCAGGCAGAAAATCAGACGCAACGTCTTCTTCCTGCTGCTGAATTATTCAGTGCTGCCAGAGGTTGAGGACACAAACACACAGATATGAAATTTCATACAGAGACACTGATGACTTTGATACGAGGCGGCCCGCTCAGAACATTACTGGATCTTTGTAATCAACTCACTCCTGTTTCGTCAGGTTACTGTCACTGCGCTGCGGCTCTCTAAGCTTTCATAACGGCACACATTTAGACTGCCAGAGACTGCACTGCAAAAACACAAAATCTTACCAAGTATATTTGTTTTGACAGGAAAAGGAGCCAAACAGAGAAGTGATGAACTAATTACAGCGCAGCAGCAGTGGAGGTCATATTGTTAAAACTATTTGAAAAATAATCTCATCTTCCAGAGATTCATTTGAGATATTATCAGTATTCTGATAAAGCCATCTGAGGAAGCATTTTCCAGCTTTGTATTGAATATTACAACTTTTAAAGGGGACTTATTATGCAAAATTCACTTTTTTAATGTTTTTATACTTCCACACTGTAAAACCACAAAATCTTACCAGGTTTTTTTTTGGTCTACTTTCTACCGCAAATATCTTAGTACACATGAAATAAGACAAAACTAACTGACAAGAATCCTTTCAGTAAGATATAGAAACTTGTTTTAAGTAAATAATTCCTTAATATTGATTTAAAGAAAATATTTTTTCACTTGACATTTTTTCAATGTTATAAGTGTAAAAATCTGCCAGTGCAACTATGAGGTTGTTTTCCTGAAATGCTCAGATTAGTAACTATTTTCTGTACGGCTGCTGATTTAAAGGTGCCTCCTTGAACAGGCTCCATGTTCCATTATTTTACACAAAATCATTTTTGAAAAAATAGATTGTAGTTCTCAGCTTCCTTCAGCTTGGACTGTTTTAGGGCTTCCCTTTCACTTTAAATCTAAATAAGCTGCTACTGGCCATGCCGTCGAATTCAGAGTTTACATTAGAACATGAAAATGGCTGCAAACTGATGAACAATTATACAACCAACAAGAAAGCAGCTAGTGGTTTCTGGACGGTAAGTCAACAACAAAACACTGGTCTATTCCAGCAGCCATTTTAAAACCAGCTGTCCAAACGTGCTGGAGCTCCTCCTGGGTTGCTAGGTGACCGTTAGAATTCCGCCGGGGTTGCTAGGTAACGGCACAGAGCCCAGGGAGGCCTTTTCAGACACCAAAACACATGAACTTACTTCCAGAAAACAGCTGGTTGGGATTTTTTGAGCATTTTGGTTGTTTTTAGAAGCAGTAGAGACACAAATGTAAGTATAAAAAAGTAATGATGTGAATTTTGCATAACAGCACTCAGGATTATGATATTTAAACAGGAAAAACTTCCTTTGTCTGAATAACAAGCTTCATGTCAGACACTCAAATTTAATTTGTGCTCTTTAAAGTGAATGTGTCCTATTTGGCTTTTTGAACTACAGGAGGATTTGAACCCAGAAGCTTTTCACCAACACTTCCAACTGTACCAACTTTCTTTAATAGACAAAATTTTACAGAATATTTTGAAAGGTCTTTTCAGTCTGTGTTAACATTATTGACACTTTTCTACCATAAAATCCCTGATATTAAAGTATGTAACTGACTTGTCTGATGCTCAGTGATTTATCCTGAGTGTTTCTGTGCGTTTTCTCTGGTGTGTTCATGTCACATGTGGACAGACTCGCTCCTCAGTGAGGGATGAAAAGCCTGGGACGTCATCCGTTCCCACATCGATTTTCCTGTTCAGATGCTTAATTGAACTTGTTGGGGTATACATAATTGAAGCTTGTTCTCTCTCTCGTCCTCTTCAGCAGTGAGAAGGAAAACGCCAAACCTTCACCTCTCTGGATTTTTCTCATTTGTCTTAAAGAGATGAGTTTTAATGTTGAGGCTCGTTGTCATGTTCAGTTTTGACGGAATGACAGAGAGTGTGTATATTTGATGTTTTGTGTGATTTGGACATTAAGATTGTGTGTTTTCTGAAATGACAGATTTTCTTGGTTAATCTATCAGGAATGTTTATGTCAAACATTCCTATCCTGGAGACATAATCTCCAACTCAGCTGGCCCCTAATTTAAAGTAGAAAACTACATAACATACTAAAAACTAAAATATCTTACTGATAATCTAAATCAGAGGTGTCAAACTCAAGGCCCGTGGGCCAAATCTGGCCCAGCGTAGCTTTTTATATGGCCGTCTAGACTCCAAATTACATCAATAAGTCATTTCAGTTTTTTACAAATCTGCAAAATTCACACAAAATGAACAAATTTCCATATTTTTTTTCTGAATTTTACTGCAAATTTTCTGTCCAAACTGGTCAGAAACATTGAGTGTCAAGTCACGGTCCATGACTGATGCAGTGATTAACAGAAAGTCACATTTACCATTATACATTAGCGCAAATATTGTTCCTTATAATCATTTCTAAATCAACCCCACGAAATCTGCAAGTTATTGTCAACTGTTTTCTTATTGTGAAAATATTGATGTCTGAAAAGTTTTACTTTTGCAATTTTCTCCACTTTGGTTCTTTCATACCGTAAATAAATATAAATACATTTGAAAATGTGTGTTAAGTAATAAAAAATAAAAATCATACTTTTATTTTTTTTATAAAAATTTTAGCTTGGCAGTCAACACTGTTACCTGTTATTTATTCTTGACAGTTTTCACTAAAACTTGTTTATTGTTTATATTTATATGATGAAATTAAGAAATGTTGACTATAAAACTAAATATAATTTACTTTTGGCTTTGAAATCTATTTGGAAATGTTGGAAAATGATTAGATGTATTTTCTTTCAACTGGTTTTAGTCGTATTTTTAGTTGCTCTTCTGGGTCAAAGAAGCTAAACTGCTTCTGTTGAAATGCAGAATAACTTAAATAGGAACACTTTAAATATAAACCTAATATTGTTTCTTTTTTATTTTCAGATCTACTGCTCGGTGGATCCTCAGCAGGATCACAACAGATTCCTTCAATTTGTAACTAAATTGTCAATTATGGTAAATGATTAAGCTTTTCTGATTCATGGAAACGGTTTCAATTAAATGCACCTCCAGTGTCAGCAAACAATTTACACGTTTTCCTCAGATTCCCTTATTCCATGAGAACACATGCAGCTAAATGACTCCGATATCGAAGCTCGACATTGTAAACAAAGAACTTAACACAGAAAAACGAAGTGGGAACTGATCAGCATATTCATAAAAATGCATACAATAAATGAGGCCGAGGATGAGCTTAGATTGTTATGGAGAACATGAACATGAGATTTACATCATGTTATTATTTTATTTCCTCATCAGAAACATGAATGAAGTGTTGCTTTGATTCTTTCATGCATGTTTGGGGAAATCTGTTAGTCTCCATGGCAACCATTCAGCTATGCAAAACGCCTGGGTGGACCTAGCCCCGCCTCCGAGGCGCAGCTCCTCATCTGAGCTGCAGTTTCCAAACTACTCCTTCAGACTAGCCAGCAGCAATTAGTAAACACCTGGAGGAACTAAACTTTATTCTTAATTGAGTACAATTTCTGCTTAGTCTACAGCTCTGATCCTAGGTTATTTTTGTAAACATTGCATTTTTGAAAATCTTCAGTTTTCCTCAATTTTCTTTCCTTTGGTTTCCAAGTCCTCAATCAGGGGTCTGCAAACTGGGGCCCCGGAGCCACAAGTGGCTCTTTGGACCTCCCACAATGGCTTTTAATAACTTCGAGTAAAGAAAAGTAAAACATTATATACTTAATAACTGATGTCTGAAATTTGCAGCAGAAATCGAGACTCCTCAGAGCAGGCAATGTTTTTCCAATCTTCTGTTGTCTCATTCTGATGAACCTGTTCCTGTTCTCAGCTGACAGGAGCGGCACTCAGTCTGGTCTTCTGCTGCTGTAGCCCAGCCACCTCCAGGCTCGACGTGTTGTGCGCTCAGAGATGCTCTTCTGCAGACCTCGGTTGTAACGAGTGGTTATTTGAGTTACTGTTGCCGTTCTGTCAGCTCGAACCAGTCTGGCCATTCTCTGACCTCTGGCACCAACAAGGCGTTTGACCCAACAGAACTGCTGCGAACTGGATATTTTCTCTTTTTCGGACTGTTCTCTGTAAACCCTAGAGATGGTTGTGTGTGAAAATCCCAGTAGATCAGCAGTTTGTGAAATACTGAGACCAGCCCGTCCGGCACCAGCAGCCACATTCAAAGTAACTTAAATCACGTTTCTTCCTGATGCTCGGTTTGAACTGCAGCAGGTCGTCTTGGCCACGGCTACATCTCTAAATCCACTGAGTTGCTGCCATGTGATTGGCTGATTCCACATTCATGTTAATGAGCATTTGGGCCGGTGAGTCTGAACATGGCATGAAATGCCTGGTTAGTGCATGGCACTGCCCCTTTAAAACCACTGACACACAACCAGGAGCAGCTGAGAATGAAGTCATCAGCCCTGCAATTAATCGACAAGCCGACATGTCTCTACAACAACAATAATCGATGGCGCTGTCTTTGATAATTACTCAAACATTCACAGCCCAGAGGAGAGAACAGGCCAAATGCTCCGGCCTGATTGAGCGCAGAGTGAACCTCCTTCGTTTCGTCTTTATCTCCGGGATAAAGAGCACAAGCAGGAACAGATTAATTGTTCTGAGCGTTAATTTGCTGCCTGCCCCCTGAGAGCTACCAGTCTCCATTGATTAAAATTAGCCTGTGTCCTGTGTCTGTTCTCTGTTCATTTAACTGGGTGAAGGATGGAACCAGTTGTCTTGTCCTCCACTCGTTTTTATCCCTCCTCTCTGTTTGCTTTCCCTCTCTCTCTCTCTCGTAAACTCTGCTGTTTGCCAATGGCCGAGCTCCTAAATCAAGCTGTTTCCAAGCTGTCTCCTCGGGCAGCAGTGTGTGTTTGTGTCTGTGTGCACACCCATTTCACGTGCTAACATTACTCGCTGCCAGTGTTTTGTTTTGGTTTATTAATCCTGACTGTTATATAGGTCAATATTACATGGTACAAATAGGAAAATAATAAAGCACCGGCTCTCCTCGCCGAGCTCCAGCCGCCTTTCGGTGTTTATAATTTATCTGTGCCCAGTTAATTTCGCGCCGACTGGGACTTTGAGCAGGCATGCTCAGATGGATGTCGGAGGGATGTCAGCGCCTGGCATTTTCTGTCATATGTGCCCTTTAAAAATTTGAGCTACAGTGTAATAGAGGCCTCATTGAGAATGATCATTTAAAAGATGGGCGACGTTTTTACCATCAGTCTTTTTCAGATAAACTTCATGGACATGAAAAGACGCAACAACAAGGGAACATTAACATCATATTAGCAGCTGATGCTAGTTCTAGAGTTTTACTGGGTCTCTCCAAGCAACATGTCAATCGAAACTTATGCAACAACCTTAACTCCACATTGCGTACTAATAAGAAAACTATGTATGAATGTGTGCTGCTGTGTGAAAAGCAAGGCTACTGTAGGTCTTTTAGAAATGATAAAAACTAGAACATTAAAGAGGAACTATTATGCAAAATTGTGCACGTTTCTGTGCTTCCATTTGTGTCTCTACTGCTTCTAAAAACAAACCAGGCACCATTTGTTGACAATAAGTTCAAGTTTTCTGGTGTCTGGAAAATGAGTCATTTCAAAAACCTCCTGATTGTTAAGTCACATTCAACTGGCGCGACAACGTTACCTAGCAACCCAAGCTAAACGCAACCCGTTACCTAGCAACCCAAGCTAAACGCAACCCGTTACCTAGCAACCCAAACAGAGTTCCAGTTCATTTGGTCAGCTGGTTTTAAAAGGCAACTGTTTTGTTGTTGACATCCAGAAACCACTTGCTGCATTCCTGTTGTTTGAGCAGGAGGTTCTACTAATGCTTTTCAAAGATGCACAGTTGTATATTTGTGCATCTGTTAGCAGCCATTTTTATGTGTGAGTGTAAACGTTGAGTTGGGGGGGTTGTGGCCAGCAGCAGCTTATTTTGATCTAAACAAAACAAAATCGACAAAAGGCCCTAAAACAGCTCATTCTGAAAGGAATTAGACTAAATATCATGGCTTCCATTCCCTTCTGCAAAGTTTCACAAACCAATCTATCGCTCACTGTCCAAATTAAACCGTTTTTGGAAGAAATTTAAGAAGTAAATTTTCAGCAAGAAATTGGAGCTTGTTTTAAGTAAATAATTCCTTAATATTGATGAAAAAGTTCTGATTCTATTGGCAGATTATTTCAGTAATAAAATTACATTTTTCCTATGTTAAGGTAAATAATCTGCCAATATTTATGTACTTTTTCACAAATATTAAGGAATTATTTACTTAAAACAAGCCCCACTTTCTTGCTGAAAACTTACTTGTAAGTTAGTTTAGTCTAATTCCAAAGGTAGTGAGATATTTGCAGTAGAAACTAGACCAAACATACTTGGTAAGCTGTTGTACTTTTGCAGTGTAGATGGATAAATATATTTATTGATTTTCTTCTTCACTACGGTTTTGACGTTTTCTTTGTACTCAGAAATTCCAATCTTGTATTTTTGCAGTGTATAATAATCAAACAGCTATTCACAGTAATAAAGTGAACTAAAACCGTTCTGTTTTGGGTTTTTCTTTTGATTTTCATTCAAATTAGAATGCCAAAACATGTGCATCTCTTTTCAAATATACATGATAAAACATCAGACTTAAACATGTCAAATCCAATAAAAGTGTAGAAGATGAAAGCAGCAAACTGTGAAGCCTGGGGCTCAAAGTGGATATGGGTGAAGAGTAGAGTCTGCAAGAAAGGCAAAGGTGGACTGAGGAAAGTCACGGACAGAACATTAGTCACACTTTCAGTGAGCCATGGCGACACACACTTAGTGCTGTGACATGAACTGTGTTAGGGCAGCAGACAGTCAGCAGAGGAAACCACCAGGGAGACTGATGCTCCGGCTCTGAACCGGGAGAATTGAAGGTTAGAACACCGAGTGAAACCCGACGGTTGTTCAATTTAGTGTGTGGACTTCAGGTCAGAGCCGACGCCTGTGTGGTTTCTGTTCATCTACGTCCCATGGCAAAGAATCATCAACGTTTCCTCACACTCACATGTGAATCACTTGTAAAAATCTGAGGGAAAATTACAGAAACAAAATGCTGAGCCTCAACTTTGATACCCGAGATTCGGAAATTCACTGAGGTTTTCACAAGGTTAAACTTTTACCAGTTTGTAATCGTAAACAAACATTCAAACAGGGAAAAAAACTAATATTCACAATGGATTTCTGCTGTTAGCAGTTTTTTAAACAGTAGTTTCTCAAAGATTGACATTACCTGAAGCTCAGATGGTTTTTTAATGTTTTAAATGATTTAACAATCATGGGAAAAACAATCTAAATATTCTCAATATTCTGGATGAAAACTAATCAGTTAGCTGATATTTTGGAATCATCAATTGTTCAAATGAACCATTTATCCACCCAACTATTTCATCCACAGCCAAATGGAACAGGATTTAGTGCCACTGGAAAAAAAATAATTCTGATTTCAATTCTAAATTTTTCTCAGAATCTTTACCTTTTCTCAAAATTCTCATTTTTTTCTCAAAATTCTCACTTTTTTCTCAGGATTCTGACTTTTTCAGAATTCTATTTTTTTCTCAAAATTCTATTTTTTCCTCAGAATTCTCATTTTTTTCTCAAAATAACCCCCCCCCTCCGAATTCAAGGATTAAATCCAGAATTCTGCGAAAAAATAGAATTGAAACTCACAAATTACTTAGAGAATCCAATTTTCGGGCTCTTGAACAACAAAAAACCGGGGGAAATGTTACATTTTTTACACTTCAATAAATAATGAAAGCTGAAATACAAATTGGATGTTTATTTTTTGCTCAATCCTGGATTAAGCAATGTTTTGAATTTCGTGAACACTAGATGGCATCAAGACTCAAACATTAGGTTGACTTGAGAGTTTATACACAGTAAACAGTTTTAGATGTTTTTGCTGTTTTAACAGCTAATTATAAAGATTTCTAGATATTTAAATACATGCTACATTAAATATAGTGGACTTATGATTTACCATTAAGTTAGAGAAACTAAAGCAGATTTTCCTTTACACTGCAAAAACACAGTGTGAATATGTAAATAATTAAAAAATATAAAACTAACTTATAAGTAACTTTTAGTCAAGATATAGAAGCTCGTTTTCCTTATTATTGATAAAAAATCACTGGTTCCATTGGCAGGTTATTTCACTTATGACGTAGGAAAAATGTCTTGTTATAAGTAAAATAATCTACTTTTTCATCAATAATTGACTTAAAGCAAGTTCTTACGTCTTGTTGAAAAGATACTTGTTAGTTTTGTCTTATGTAACATATACTAAGATATTTGCACTACAAACTAGACCAATAATAATTAAGATTTTGTGTTTTTGCAGTGTTTGGATTTCCTCCTCATTGACTCCCTGATGTTTTGCGAACATCTTCAAATTTGTTCAGGAATCTAAAAACATCTAAAATACAACAACTCTTTCATTTTTGTTCCTTTTTAGAGGCTAAAACCAACATTTTACATCTGGGTCAGTTTCACCTGCTAACTGTGACCCAGCTTGGTTTCTAAAACTTCGATTCAACCCGTAGAATCTGGAAATGACTGCTTTCTTAGTGGTGTTCTTTCTCTTAACCAATGTGATTGTGAAAACATGAAAAATTAGAGTTGATTTAGTGTGTTGGTGCTGATGTTGAATAAAGGACCCAGTAAACCTTCACTAAGAGGTTTCTTATTTAGACTTGAGTGCTTGCAGGTCTGGTGAGGCAGATAGAGCCGCTGCTATTGTTCACATTACAACCCTAATTAGGCTGAGCATTGTGTGTGAGGAACCTGAGAGGCCTGCTTGGTGTGTGTGGACAGATGGATGCATGAGTTGTTTGTGTGTTGGTGGGATATTGAGAGTGACAGCTGAATGTCGCCACCGGCACGCTCCACTTCCCTCCCTGTTTCGCTTTGGACCGGCTGTGTGAACGGCGGGCGGACGGCCAAACTGACACACATATTTCTGCATCTCTGATGTCGTGGAGACGACGGCGTCTGATGCGCTGGAAGCCTTTTTTTATTTAACATTCAACCCACAACGTTAAAGTGAGCTTTCTGTAAATATCACCACTTCAGACTTTAAACATATCATCCAAACATCTGGAATGAAGGGGATTTTAGGTTGGATTCACACCAGCTCTGTTTAGTTCACTTTAGTCAAACTTCAGTTTGTTTTCCTAGAAAGTCTGGTTTGTTTGGAGACGTGTGAATGTGCAACTGAACTCTGATGCGGACCAAAAATGCAAACTTTGGTCACCTACACACGGCATTCTGGGTAAATACAACCAAAACAAAGGCAAGGGCCTCGTGAGAGTCAGAATTTTGAGATTAAAGTTAGAATTCTGAGAAAAATTGAATTATGAAATTAAGGTCAGAATTCTAAGAAAAAAAAGTCAGAATTTTGAGTTTGAGATTAAAAGTTGAATTTTGAGACTAAAATCAGATTTTTTTTTTCCAGTAGCCCTTTCCTCTTCACCAGCACATGCGCAGGTTAAAAGTAACCAACATAAAAACAATTAATTTAGACAAATTGTACTTTTAAGTTATTGTAAAGTATTTAGGTTTAATTTCCATTTTAATCAGAATTTGACTTTAAAAAGAAAACAATCAGGAGAGCTTATCCTCCATATCTCTGTTTTTTCACGTCTAAGTTTAGACAATAAAATCACATGTTGATTGTTTGTTTAGTTCCATGGTTTTAACAAAGAAAAATCTCTACCAAGTGCATTTTTCCTTTCATCACAACATGCACCAGTTTGAAACTGGAAGACGATCCATTTGGAATGAGATTTTCGTGAAGTTAACGAAGTGTAGCCAAAGTTTGCAAACTAAACGCTGAAGTTTGAGAAGCAAACACCGAAGTGAAAATCGAAGCAGAAGAATTTTGAAAGTTTCAAGTCGTGCCAGAAAATCGTAGATTATTGGAAGAAAACGTTATTGGCGGTAATCCTTCAGGAATCTAATCGCTCAAACTGAGACGTTTTTCTGTCGGTGGAAACCACAAAATGATTCTGCTTCAATCTTCTGCTTTGTTTACTTGATGAAAGATGTTTCCACATCAAAAGCCCAGGAATGGAAAACTGTACGAGTCAAAGGGATGGGCTTGGTTAACTTTACGCTGCGCACACACACACACACACACACACGCACACACACACACACACACACACACACACTCGCCTCCTGTCGGTAATGAAGCAGATAATAAGCTACTTCACGCTCTGCTGTAGCAAACCCAAAATCAAAACACTGTTGATTTAAGAATCAAAATGTGTGCACTCATGGGTTTTTCATCTTCCATGCTCTGTGGCAGTGATGATGATGTAGAGCTTCACCATGCGTGAGTGTGTGCGTGTGTGTGTGTGTGTGTGAGCTTTGTGCTGTATATCAAAGCCTAAGGAGCAGGCGGCGCTCTGGCGAGGCGGCGTTGAGAATCCATTCCTCGTGCCTCCCACATCATTTCAGCTCTCCTTGTTTCCAAGAAATGATTCTCTGACTTTGACACCAATGTCATCACTAAAAGACTTTCTGCAGAATTTCTCAAGTTGTGGAGAAACAACAAAGACGTAAACAAACCGTGCTAATGGGACGAAAGTGGAGCAAAAACATCAAAACAATGTATGAATCTCCAACAAATGAAAAGTCTGTTTAGTTCTTACCCTGAAGTTTCACGCCTTGACCTATTTAACGTGAGAATACAAAACAAATCAATAAAGATCTGAAAGGTGGGTCTATTTTCTTTTAAACAGATATAAGAAGTGCATGAACGTTTGTGGCGCCGTGATGATTAACTTCAAAACTTTTTAAACTTTCAGTGTTAAATTCATACAGACGACTACTATGAACACTAAAAAAAAATTTAATTATGACTCTAAACTCATAATGCTGAGAAAAAAGTCCAAGTTCTTAATTTAAAGTCAGAATTTAAGCTATCTTACACTTGAAATGAGACTAAACTAACTCAGAAGTAAATTTTCTGCAAGAAATTGGAGCTTGTTTTAAATTGGTAATGCCTTAAAATTGATGAAACTGCTATGATTTCAAAATGATGTCTTGTTATAAGTAAAATAATCTGCCAGTGGAACTAAAACTCGGTCGCTAGGCAACGGGCTGGGCTCGGCTGGCGTTGCTAGGTAACGGCGCCAGTGGAACTTTTTTAAATCAATATTAAGGAATTACTGACTTAAAGAAGGTCCTATCTTGCTGAAATGTTGCTTGTAATTTAGTTTTGTCTTATTTCAAGAGTACTAAGGGATTTGCACCAGAAACTAGACCATAGATACTCGGTGAGGTTTTGTGTTTTTACAGTGTTCTGGATTAAAACTCTTCTGCTTAGTTCATACAGGGCCTTGTTGTCACTTGTGGAAAATAATCATAACTTCTCAGAAATTCCTGCATTCTTAAAAAATATAGTTTTTATGTCACTTTTATGTTGTATTTTCTTAACGTTTTTACCTTTGTATGTTTATAATTACATGAATTTTGTTTTTGCACTTTGTACCACTAGCATGGGTTTGTCTACTCACATAAGCAGCAAAGTTATAAACGTTTTTTATCCTTAGACATTTACATAATAGTAATGTTACATTTTATCTGGAAATTAAATAATTATCGTTTTCTTTTTCTATCACAATAGTTTAATAGTTTGATGTTGTGATAGTAAAATGTTCAGGTTGTTTTGTACAACAAAACGTCGCAGATCTTCTTTAAACGGTTGTGTGTGACTTTGCTGTTTTCAGCCCAACCACTTCCACATTTTGGCTTCTTTTTTTTTAAAGTTCACAGTGAAGCAACAGCTTAAATGCTGCAAAACAGAGCAATTCAAGATAATTACCTCCACCAAGCATTATCTGAATATAACTGATGTATATCAAAAAATATATATTCTTATTTGAACTCACATCAGACGGAGAGTTCACAGTTTTCTATAAAAGTTTTTTCTTTTTTTTTGCTGTATCTGTGGTCTACAATTATAAAAAAAGAAAAAAACATGTAGGTGTTTTGTACTCCTTTAATGTTTCACATAGGCTTTAGGTATTGTATCAAATATGGATATCAAAGATTTTATAACAAAAGAAACCCTCCTGTGTCTGAACCTTTTCTTCTGTCAGGAAGAAAAATAGAGTTTGATGTCAAAAATTCCCTCAGATGTTCTTTTGGATGCCACCAAACAAAAAGTTTACACACTCACTTCTGCATGTCAGCGGGGGAAAAGAGACATCTGACAGCAACAGATCTTCACACGAAACAGAGAAAATGTCTCGCGTGTTGGACGTCTTTATTTCATCTCAGGTATAAGAAATACACAAATAAAGAGATCCATTAGAGAAGCCCGGGCTGGTTCTGTTTTAATGCATCCTCCGCATGTCAGTTTGGAAGAAGGGCATCTTCCCGCTTCTATTTCTACCCAACGTCTCTATGAATATCTTTCCATCCCGTCAGTCTTTTAGAGACGCTGACACCGCGCTCGTGTTGGATCACTGCGCTGTGAACTACAAAACGTGGATGTTTTCTTTTTTTGGCATCATACCAGGTAGGATGAGTCATAAACATGCCGTGTATTTAAAAGACGTGGTCACATATCCTCTATTTTTTATCATTAATGCTGCTTGAATGTTAAATATTCTTCTGAATAAAACTCAATGAAAAGAAACTCCATAATTGAAAATATGTAAGTACATTTCTGCTAAAATGTTATACAAAAAGAAGAGAGTTTTCCAAAGGGAGCCTTCAGGGGGCGGTAGAGGGGCCTCCGAAACTTTCAGGGGATGGCAAAAAAGCAAAAATAAAATTGTACCGAATACATTTTTAATCACAATTTCTTTTTAGTTATAAAATGTAATGTTCATCAAGCTGTTTTGCTCCTCAAGCTAGCATAGCATCGCATGCTTAGCATGGCTAACTAAAATTAAAAGGTATAAGGGAGCTTTTATGCTAAACAAATGTAAAAAAAAAAGTTGTTACTTCTTTATGCATTTTGTATGTGGGTTTGCATAGAGGATCCCTGTCCAGAAGCTAATGCTGTTTGGGGGCCATGATATGAAAAAGTTTGTGAACCCCTGGTCAAGGATGCTTAAAAACCACTGTGTATGGTTAATATGGCTCACCACCCAGGCCGCAATGCTATCAGGCAAGAGGGGGTGGTTAAAAACAAAAAATAGTGTCAAAACAGCCCCAACTCTACTACAAATATGACTTGTGTGTCAAATCTAAGGTCACCATTTAATTTTACTCTGTTGGAAGTGGATTTCAAAAATGGAGTCAATATTCTAGGTGTCATAAGGGCAGGATAACATGACTTTAGCCTTCTAATCAAAGAAATCCTAGCTTTGATCTCATTTAGGCTTTTAACAAATGAGTGAGTGTCATGTTTTTTTCCACAGGAGTAGATGTGACAGTCATGTCACAGCAGGAGACACAGAGAGAAAAGAAGGGGTCCGAGTAAAGAACCCTGAGGCACCCCACAGTAAAAAGACACTATAGATGACACACACTTGTTAATGTTGACACAAAAAGTTCTATATCTGCAGGATATCAGTGCAATAGGCATTAAAAACAAAAATAATGCATGAATTTGAGTTTGTAACCATTTCTTTAAAAAGTTTTTCGTACTGTAAAGGCTTAAAACCAACAGGTAGGAACTTTCTTTTTATGTGAAAAGTTGGTAGTTGACCTGATTATCTGTTTTAGAAACTCATGTTTAATTTAGAGTTGGTAACTTCACAGTGAGAAAGTAACAGGCTTATTTCTTGACGATTTGTAAGATACTTTTAAAATGTTTTGTGAGATAATGACATTCATCACATTTCAGTGTTTAAAAAACTAATGAAATATAATTTCCTCATTTTTTCAGAGTAGGTTTCTAACTCAAACACGTCTCTTTTTTATTTTTTCTTGCGTGAAAGCAACACACTCATCTCTATATCATTTAATTTTTCAAAGTTTGAATTCTCTCTGATATTTCCATCATGATTAAAGAACTGAAACGTTGAGTCGTCTGGATTTCAAGCTCGCTTCGTTGTGTAGGTGGTGTACATGTTCTTGTCTCTGTGGCGGTTTTTGCAGATGAGGTGATGACAATGCAAAGTCCTCTCTGTATCAGTGTGAACAGCTTGATTTTATCTTATCGACATCAAACTCTCGTTCCTCTTTTTTTGCCTTTTAGAGGAACAAACTGAGATGCTTCAGACACAATCAGCAGGTGTTGCAAGAGATGTTACCAAGCTCTTTTTCACAACGTTTTAATGGTGCAGAGTTGAAAATGGGAACTTTACTTTTTTAATTGTTCACCTATAAGTGCAGTAATTTGATCATTTAATGGTCCATATGACCAGATAATGGTTGCTGGGTAAAATGGTTGACATTCTGAAACCTCTGGATTTCTTGTTCTTTTTATGTTTTTATCATATTTTTCCCCAAGTCAGCGTTTAATCGGGAAAGCTGTTTGCATAAAATAAAACCAGTTCTCACTGTAAATTATTACATCAAACAGGGATCAAATCAGACTCATACCAGCCAAGCTGACCTCTAGATTTTTTTAAAATTTAGAGTAATTTTATGACAGCACAAGTCCAGTAGCTGAAGAATATAAAAGAGTAAACAAACATGTCAGAGACAAAAATGTGTAGAAGTTTCAAGCAAGAAAAATAAACTATAAACACAAAATCCTAAGCTGTGTACTGCAAAAACTCAAAATCTTACCAAGGATTCTGTCTAGTTTCTAGTGCAAATATCTTAGTACACTTGAAATAAGAAAGTTCATGTACAAGTAATTTTTCAGTAAAAATAATTTATTTCAATTCAGTAATTCATTGATATTGATTTTAAGGAATCAATAGTAATAGTTGTGTCTTTTTACAAGTGAAATAAGTGAAAGAACTTGATTTTATTTACTAAAACAAGTTATTACAACTTGCAGAAAAGTCACTTGTGAGCTAACTTTTCTTATTTCAAGTGTAGTAAGATATTTGCACCAGAAACTCAATCAAAATGTTGTGTTTTTGCAGAGTGAACATGTTGCAGAGCACCGTTCATCTTAAAAATTAAGAGTTTGTAACAGCATGCCTAGAAATGACCTTCCAGGTAAACCGACAGGTCGAAAAGTGAGTTTCTTCAGCAAAAGCTAAAGGTGGAAGTATTTATTAATATCACAATTTTAAGTCATGAACTTTCTGGTCTTCTAAAGAATTGGGTAAAATTTCAGTGTTTAAATGTGCAAAGCTGGCAGAGACTTTCCTACAAATAACTTGAAGCTTTATGAGAGGCTAAATGTAAAATGATATCACAATGGTCAGACTTTTTTATTTATTTTGCTTATTTTCTTGCCACTCGATAATTATGGTTCTGTATCACATAATATCCCAATAAGTTAATTTAAATGCTGCTCCTAAAACACCACAAAATGTGAAAAATATCAAGCAGAATAAACCATTTTGGAAGGTATTGCATGTAAAGATACCAAACTGCAGCTTTTTATTAAGATGCACGAGCTAACATGTGAAAATGTGACTCTGACAACACTATTTGTGGCGTTGCAAATCATCAGAGGTGTTATCATTATCCGACTGTGCAGAGAACCTCACAGCTGAACAGGCATTAATCAGCAGTTTCTACCATTTACATATAAACAACAAAACACAGAGAAAACATTGAGTAAGAGTTTCTTATGAAGACCGGACGAAACGAGAAACATCGAGCGTTTCCTTTTAAGGAGCTCCAACATATTCACTGCAAGGCCTTCCAGACGAAGCGACTCCACCTCACAGCAAGGACTGAAAATAAAACAGTTTATATCTCCACTCCGCTGAAACATCAAATTCACATGTGAGGTTTTTTGACACTTCAAAAAAGCATCAGAGTGAAGATCCTTTTTTGTTTAAGAGTCATTTTACAGTCTCTTTAGGTTTTATGTAAAGGTTTTTGATACTAGAAACTAATGTAGTAGAGAATTAAACACAATAATTTTATGAAAAACAGAATAAATGTCTTTCTAAAACTTTTTGCTAAAAAAATCATAGTGAAGATGGTCTTCACTGCAAAAACACAAAATCTTTCCAATTATTTTTGGTCTAGTTTCCAGTGCAAATATCTTTGTACAACTAAAATAAGACAAAACTAACTTAAAAGTAACTTATGAGCAAAGAATATAAGCTTGTTTTAGGTCAACAATTCCTTAATATTTCACTTTTAACAAGACATTTTCCCCATAAGTGAAATAAACATTTCATAATAAACATTTGTAAACATTTTTTAGCATATAGTCTCATTTTCTTCCTTAAGGCACAATAAAAAGCTTTTAATGATCTATAAAGTGTTTATAGATGAACTGATAACATAAACTATTTATTAGTCATCTGTAGGGGAAGCCTTATTGTAAAGTGGTACCAAATTATTTACTTTAAAACAAGCTCCTGTATCTAAGATATAGCTTAGTACAAAAATACTTGGTAAGATTCTGTAACTTTGTTGAAAAAAAATGTGGAGAATAATTTTGACCAAGGCTTTTTTGCAGTGCTTGTATGACTTCCAGTGTTTTCATGGGGAACAGACATTTTGATAGTTTGTTATTACCACACTTTGTAAGCAAGTATAACTAAAACCTGACCAAATGGGGTGAAAACATAAGGTTAGTTTTTAAAACTTGTCTCTTTTGCACTCTGTGTTGCACCTTCATTAGTAAGCAAAGCAGGATTACTTCCACTGCGACCCAATGTGTCAGCGAACTGACACCAAGCTGAAGTTTGTGCCAGTCTCATGGAGCCCAAAGGCTTTGGCATCATGAAATGCTAGCAGAACAAGAACAAGTTGTAAAAACTGCAAAAACAGATGAGACATCCAATAACAGTGGTTGGTTGCCCTTTTCAGGCAGTTTCCAGTTAGAAGTTTTAAAAGTTCTTTGCAATGAACCATTTGCATTTCCAGCTTTTAGTCTTGCTTTCCAATAAAACCAAACAGGTGAAAATATAACCACATAAAAATCTGTTTTCAGGAATTCTCTACTGCCGAAATGTATTTTTATGTTGCTTAGTTGAAATACAGCATGTATTCTTCAAGGTGTTCTTAGCCAAATGTTTTAATTTTGGCTCAAAAGTCGACAAAAGTCACCAATAAAACCAGCAAGTCATCTGCTAGTTATTTTGTTGAAAATGTCGCTAATAATAATGCAGTAAATGTTGCATTTCTTTACCTACCAGGCCTGACAAACATTAACAATAAATCTGAAGTAGGGATGGATAATATATATGTCTCATGACATATATGTGTTTCTCATATATGTCATGAGACACACATGATCAATATCGATAGATAATACGTTTGATAGAATATTCAACATATTGAATATTCACTGAACTTCTTTCCAGAACTGCACAGCATTCTGGGAGACGTAAGAAGAGGAAAGACGTTAGCCACTCAACTTCTCAAGCAATGTTGGTGGCTTCAACTCACTCACTCACTCTTTGGTTACCTAGCAACTCACTCACTCACTTTTTGGTTACCTAGCAACTCACTCACTCACTCACTCACTCACTCACTCACTCACTCACTCTTTGGTTACCTAGCAACTCACTCACTCACTTTTTGGTTACCTAGCAACTCACTCACTCACTCTGGTTACCTAGCAACTCACTCACTCACTTTTTGGTTACCTAGCAACAACTTGTGGAGTTACTGATGCAGCAGCAGTTTAAGGTTTCACTACTTTGACTCATAACTGCTTAAAAATAAATATTGGATGGATTGAAAACTACAGACAAAACAGGAACGATCACACCACCAGTTATTGTAGTATTTGAAACAAAAATTAATGAATAATTATTGATAGACTGATATGAAATGCTAATATTGAGATACATTTTTCAGTCATATCCTCTGCTAACCGGACTGTCTGCTTTTCCTGCCACCTAAATAATATTTTGTAGAATACGTTATTCCCAAACGTCAGAAAGCAGAACAGTGTCTGACACACATAATTTTATCCTGTGTTGCGTACATGGCCATCTCTCTGCGACTGCTCTGCCGGGTTTCCTGGCTCTCGGGAGTCTAGATACCAATCCCTGGCTGTTGAATAATGACCCAGAGTGACCTGGCTTTAGCCTAATCCCTACTTGAAAGCTATCCTTCCTCTGATTCATCCCTCCTTAAACCCTCACCAGAGACAGAGGGGTGCATAACAAAACAGTCACAGACCTGTATTAAAGCAGACAGACGTGAGGCGTCACATTTGGGCCAGAGATTCTGCTGCTTACTGTGGTATTAATCAGCTTTGTAGGAGTGACATCTATCATTTTTATTCCTGCAGGGTTTCTCATTCCTCAACAGATTAGCGTGAAATTAATAAGTGAACATCTGGAGTCAATGATCTTAAAGGTCTTCTGGTTTGTGTAAGCCAGGTTTGTTCTTATATTTCTTTTGACAGATATTTTTATTATTTGAACTGTTGATTAAAAGTCAAGAAACTGTTAGAGTTTTAATCTAGTTACACAAAATGTTTTTCTTCAGTCAAAAGCAACTAGAAAATTGGCCAATATTTGATGTACACTGATGACTTTGATTATTTTGATAATGTTATGTTTGTTACTGGTTTCACAATGGGTGACAATGATTCTTTTATCACTTTTAAAAAACGTTTTTTGATGCAAGCATTTTGAACTGCCTTGTTGCTGAAATGTACTATACAGATAAACTTGATTGATTGAAAATTTGCATCTTATTTCACAAAAAAAAGACAATGGAGTTCCAACTTAAGACTTAATTTGGTACATGTAATTGAATTAAATTGGGTCACCTGTTTTCTTTTGTCAGTGTGTTTTGTTTCTTTAGGCCTATTTCACTAAATTTAGACAGATAATGTTTGTCTAATGTGCTTAATTCTTGAAATATAATGTGAGATATAGAGTTATTATGTAATAGATTTGCTTGGGGGCCCGGGGTTGTGTGAGGTGTGTGTGTGTGTGTGTGTGGGGGGGACATTAGAAATCCAAGCCTGACTCCATTTTTGGCTGCTGGCCTACAATAATGTGAAACCTCACGTTCACCCCTTTTTGCAATGTTGCAAAATGTTTCACAATAACAAAATCCACTTTGTTTTGCACGTATATATGTATAAAAAAGCCAAGTCCAACAGTACTCAGACTGTTGAGCTGTTCTGCTAGTCACCAGCTTTTTACCTGGGAGCCTGAATCAGCAGGAAGGTAAGAACTTGATGCTTTTCTCTATAAACATATTGACTACACGTAACACAATCTGAGTGTAATGAGATTACATTATTTTGAAAGTTGCATTTAAAAATAAGAAAAAAAAGATTTTATCAACAAAATTAGATGTGTTACTACTTCACAAAACTGCAAGTGATTAGAAACTTAATATTTTTTATGACAATAAGATATTAATGCTTTTATTTGGGCACAGTTAACATAATGTCTACCAATTTTGCTCCAGAAGCCTCCAAGATGGCGGATTATTACTTAAACCTCAACATTGTTCTCCACCACACATTCAAACAAAAACTAAACAATCATAATTAATCTGATCTTTAACATCGACTCCTTCTAAAGATTATCAGAGTGTCCACATTGCATCAGAAAAAATTAATTCACATTCTAACTTACTAAAACATCATAAAAAGTGACTATTTTGCTTAAAATTATAAACAGTTTTTATGAATTCTGAAGTTAATCGCTCAATCAAATTGCGGGAAAACAGAAGATCTTCTATCCTATTATTCTATTCTTCTAAAATAAGAAATGAACACTGCTCTTTTACATATTATGTTAAATAATTTAAAAACATTTTGTTTTTCTTCATAATTAAACACCATTTTATATTAGTCTGCCACAAAAAATCCACAAAACAGATATTTGTGATTGGAAAAAAGTATCACTTGCATAAAAAAAAATGTGCTTACCAATCATATTTTGTGTCAATTTTTCTAAGGTCAAATTTTTCATACGTCACCATATGTAAACTTATTACTTTTGAAAAAACTCAAACCTTTGTATATTCTTACATTATTCTTTTTAATTTCACTGTATTCAAATCTCAAACAACCCCCATTGTTTAAAGATATGACCAGATACTAGAAAAGCCCAGAAAAATCAGACAAAAACTAAAGATTAATCACATCCAAATTGGATTTGAGCTTGAACAATGACTCCATCTAAAGATTATATTATTTATATTTTATCAGAAAAATCAAACTTCGCATTCATATCTTTTAAATCTACCATAAAAAGTGACTGGTTTATAACTATTTTGCTTAAAATTATAAACAGTTTTATGCATTTTAAAATCACTCACCCAGAATCTAAATGAAACGTTTTTAACTTTTTGTGTTTGTCCTCAGCAGGATGAAGTGTGCACTGGTTTTTCTTTTGCTGTCGATGGTTTTCCTGATGGCCCGTCCTGCAGAGAGCATCCCTCCCCGTCCTCGTCCCCGTCCTTTTCCTCGCCCTTTTCTTCCTCTTCTTCCTCAAACTCGTCCTCAAGGATACCCCTTGTAAGGACTGAGATATAGGGCATAAAAAACCTGTCTGAATCAAGCTTATTTTTGATATTTTTCTCCACTGTTTGTTCAATGAGAAATAGTAATAAATTTAAAAATATGACTAAATGCAGTCACTGTGTGAAACAAATCACACTTCTTCATGTGACTAAAGAAGTGTATTACAAATGGGAATGTTTTTCAAGAGCAATATTTGTTTCTGGAGGGCTGTAATTGATGTGACACACAGTCACAGCCATAGTTACTTAAAAAGTAATAATAGTTCTTATTGTCACTTTTATAGATATGACAATATTACCACAAAGTATCGTGATGAACCTTTCAGTCTATCTTTATTCGTCTCATCGCATTATTGCAAATTTTTCAGAGAAATTCTTAATTCAATGTGTAGAAATTATTGCGATACGTCACATTGTGCTAATATTATTTGACTTCTTCATATTTATTAGTTCTGAAAGCTATATTTACTCTAATGTGTTTTTTCTCCGCTAGCTATGCAGACTTCAGGTTGAGAGGAGTCAATTTCCAAAGAGATGAGGACCAGCAGGACCAACAGGACAAGCAGGATCAACAGGACCAGCAGGACCAACAGGACTGGCAGGACCAACAGGACTGGCAGGACCAACAGGACCAACAGGATCAACAGGACCAGCAGGACCAACAGGACTGGCAGGACCAACAGGACTGGCAGGACCAACAGGACAAACAGGACCAGTAGGACCGGCAGGACCAGCAGGACAAACATCTGTTGCAATTAAACTTTCAACAAGAACGTCTTGATTAGATGATCAGATTATTTTGCAAACCACAAAATAATCTGATGATGAATATTACATGAAGTTCATTAGTTTTGTCTGAAATTGCTGGAAGGTGAATAAATACAGAACAACATTGCATAAATGTCTATGTCATGCAGTGTGTGGTTGGTGGTGGTGAGGAGAGACGCTGAGACCCAGGTATGGTGAAGATGATGTATTTAATGGTGATAACGCACACAGTCC